>NC_134899.1:917137-1067137 GCF_041734735.1 Babylonia areolata
TGATGAGCATGTACATGTCGTACCATGTGATGGAGAAGGAAGGATTCCCGCTCAGGCCTGACTACCTGTGTGGTGTGGCTCTCTTCCTCTTCTTTGAGGCCATCGCCGGCTTCGTCGTCATGTCCACAGTCAGTGCTTTTCCTCACTCTTACTGTCTGCAAGTCATGTCAGTACTAAAGGAAAGGTGGGGGGGGGGGGGGGGGGGGGACAGTCAGTGCTTTTCCTCACTCTTACTGTCTGCAAGTCATGTCAGTACTAAAGGAAAGGTGGGGGGGTGGGGGTGGGGGGGACAGTCAGTGCTTTTCCTCACTCTGACTGTCTGCAAGTCATGTCAGTACTAAAGGAAAGATGGGGGGGTGGGGGTGGGGGTGGGGGGGACAGTCAGTGCTTTTCCTCACTCTTACTGTCTGCAAGTCATGTCAGTACTAAAGGAAAGGTGGGGGGGTGGGGGTGGGGGTGGGGGGGACAGTCAGTGCTTTTCCTCACTCTTACTGTCTGCAAGTCATGTCAGTACTAAAGGAAAGGTGGGGGGGTGGGGGGGGGGGGACAGTCAGTGCTTTTCCTCACTCTTACTGTCTGCAAGTCATGTCAGTACTAAAGGAAAGGTGTGGGGGTGGGGGGGGGGACAGTCAGTGCTTTTCCTCACTCTTACTGTCTGCAAGTCATGTCAGTACTAAAGGAAAGGTGGGGGGGTGGGGGTGGGGGTGGGGGGGACAGTCAGTGCTTTTCCTCACTCTTACTGTCTGCAAGTCATGTCAGTACTAAAGGAAAGGTGGGGGGGTGGGGGGGGGGAAGTCAGTGCTTTTCCTCACTCTTACTGTCTGCAAGTCATGTCAGTACTAAAGGAAAGGTGGGGGGGGGGGGGGGGCAGTTAAACTGAAACAAGCCTAAAAAGTTTTGCATGAGAAGACAAAGAGGAAGAACAACAGCACAAAACAATCCAGAAAATAGGATTTTTCCTGGGCCTGATTGTGATGGCAGAAATGTAATACTTCACTTTTTATACCAAGAAAGCTGTTTGGGTGGCAAGAAAGCTGTTTGGGTGGCAAGAGTGGCAAGAAAGCTGTTTGGGTGGCAAGAGTGGCAAGAAAGCTGTTTTGGTGGCAAGAAATATGTTTTGAACAATTGAGCTGTCCATAGGGCAGGATCACATAGCAGTGACTTACAGCTGAGCTGTCCATAGTTCAGGCAGGATCACACAGCAGTGACTTACAGCTGAGCTGTCCATAGGGCAGGATCACACAGCAGTGACTTACAGCTGAGCTGTCCATAGGGCAGGATCACATAGCAGTGACTTACAGCTGAGCTGTCCATAGGGCAGGATCACACAGCAGTGACTTACAGCTGAGCTGTCCATAGGGCAGGATCACATAGCAGTGACTTACAGCTGAGCTGTCCATAGGGCAGGATCACATAGCAGAGACTTACAGCTGAGCTGTCCATAGGGCAGGATCACACAGCAGTGACTTACAGCTGAGCTGTCCATAGTCAGGGCAGAATCACACAGCAGTGACTTACAGCTGAGCTGTCCATAGTCAGGGCAGGATCACACAGCAGTGACTTACAGCTGAGCTGTCCATAGGGCAGGATAACACAGCAGTGACTTACAGCTGAGCTGTCCATAGGGCAGGATAACACAGCAGTGACTTACAGCTGAGCTGTCCATAGTCAGGGCAGGATCACACAGCAGTGACTTACAGCTGAGCTGTCCATAGGGCAGGATCACACAGCAGTGACTTACAGCTGAGCTGTCCATAGGGCAGGATCACACAGCAGTGACTTACAGCTGAGCTGTCCATAGTCAGGGCAGGATCACATAGCAGTGACTTAAAGCTGAGCTGTCCATAGGGCAGGATCACACAGCAGTGACTTACAGCTGAGCTGTCCATAGGGCAGGATCACACAGCAGTGACTTACAGCTGAGCTGTCCATAGGGCAGGATCACACAGCAGTGACTTACAGCTGAGCTGTCCATAGGGCAGGATCACACAGCAGTGACTTACAGCTGAGCTGTCCATAGTCAGGGCAGGATCACACAGCAGTGACTTACAGCTGAGCTGTCCATAGGGCAGGATCACACAGCAGTGACTTACAGCTGAGCTGTCCATAGTTAGGGCAGGATCACACAGCAGTGACTTACAGCTGAGCTGTCCATAGTCAGGGCAGGATCACACAGCAGTGACTTACAGCTGAGCTGTCCATAGGGCAGGATCACATAGCAGTGACTTACAGCTGAGCTGTCCATAGTCAGGGCAGGAAGAGATCTGTCATGGGCACTTCGGCCAGTAATGACAGGGACAGATTTGTGTCCAATAATGCCGGCCTTTTTTGGCTGTGTTTCTGTGGAGGCTCCATGGTAGAGCTGGTCAGGTGTTGGAGGTCTGGTCCAGTATTGACCAGAGATCAGGACATGTGGTCCAGATCAGGACATGTGGTCCAGTGTTGACCAGAGATCAGGACATGTGGTCCAATGGTCCAGTGCTGACCAGAGATCAGGACATGTGGTCCAGTGTTGACCAGAGATCAGGACATGTGGTCCAATGGTCCAGTGTTGACCAGAGATCAGGACATGTGGTCCAGTGGTCCAGTGTTGACCAGAGATCAGGACATGTGGTCCAGTGTTGACCAGAGATCAGGGCATGTGGTCCAGTGTTGACCAGAGATCAGGACATGTGGTCCAGTGTTGACCAGAGATCAGGACATGTGGTCCAGTGTTGACCAGAGATCAGGACATGTGGTCCAGTGGTCAGTGTTGACCAGAGATCAGGACATGTGGTCCAGTGTTGACCAGAGATCAGGACATGTGGTCCAGTGGTCAGTGTTGACCAGAGATCAGGACATGTGGTCCAGTGTTGACCAGAGATCAGGACATGTGGTCCAGTGTTGACCAGAGATCAGGACATGTGGTCCAGTGGTCCAGTGTTGACCAGAGATCAGGACATGTGGTCCAGTGGTCAGTGTTGACCAGACATGTGGTCCAGTGGTCAGTGTTGACCAGAGATCAGGACATGTGGTCCAGTGGTCAGTGTTGACCAGAGATCAGGACATGTGGTCCAGTGGTCCAGTGTTGACCAGAGATCAGGACATGTGGTCCAGTGGTCAGTGTTGACCAGTGATCAGGACATGTGGTCCAGTGTTGACCAGAGATCAGGACATGTGGTCCAGTGTTGACCAGTGATCAGGACATGTGGTCCAGTGGTCAGTGTTGACCAGAGATCAGGACATGTGGTCCAGTGGTCAGTGTTGACCAGAGATCAGGACATGTGGTCCAGTGTTGACCAGAGATCAGGACATGTGGTCCAGTGTTGACCAGTGATCAGGACATGTGGTCCAGTGGTCCAGTGTTGACCAGAGATCAGGACATGTGGTCCAGTGGTCAGTGTTGACCAGAGATCAGGACATGTGGTCCAGTGGTCCAGTGTTGACCAGAGATCAGGACATGTGGTCCAGTGTTGACCAGAGATCAGGACATGTGGTCCAGTGGTCCAGTGTTGACCAGAGATCAGGACATGTGGTCCAGTGGTCCAGTGTTGACCAGAGATCAGGACATGTGGTCCAGTGGTCCAGTGTTGACCAGAGATCAGGACATGTGGTCCAGTGGTCCAGTGTTGACCAGAGATCAGGGTTCGAGGCCCAGTTTCAGCATGGTGTTGGGTCCTGGGGACAGGCACTGTTCTCCCATTTTCCTCACCTCACCCAGATGTTTCACCTCACTCAGGTGTTTCCTCACCTCACCCAGGTGTTTCATCACCTCACCCAGGTGTTTCCTCACCTCACCCAGGTGTTTCACCTCACCCAGGTGTTTCCTCACCTCACCCAGATGTTTCACCTCACTCAGGTGTTTCCTCACCTCACCCAGGTGTTTCCTCACCTCACTCAGGTGTTTCCTCACCTCACCCAGGTGTTTCCTCACCTCACCCAGATGTTTCACCTCACTCAGGTGTTTCCTCACCTCACCCAGGTGTTTCCTCACCTCACCCAGGTGTGAATGGCTACCCGACTGGTTGGGGAAGGTTGAACAAGGAGAGGATTGGGCCCTGCCTTCCTGTGCCCAGCCCTGGACACAGTGGATGTGAATTCACTGCCTTCCTGTGGCCAGCCCTGGACACAGTGGACATGAATTCACTGCCTTCCTATGGCCAGCCCTGGACACAGTGGATCTGAATTCACTGCCTTCCTATGCCCACCCCTGGACACAGTGGATCTGAATTCACTGCCTTCCTGTGCCCAGCCCTGGACACAGTGGACATGAATTCACTGCCTTCCTATGGCCAGCTCTGGACACAGTGGATCTGAATTCACTGCCTTCCTATGCCCACCCCTGGACACAGTGGATGTGAATTCACTGCCTTCCTGTGCCCAGCCCTGGACACAGTGGATGTGAATTCACTGCCTTCCTGTGCCCAGCCTTGGACACAGTGGATGTGAATTCACTGCCTTCCTGTGCCCAGCCCTGGACACAGTGGATGTGAATTCACTGCCTTCCTGTGCCCAGCCCTGGACACAGTGGATGTGAATTCACTGCCTTCCTGTGCCCAGCCCTGGACACAGTGGATGTGAATTCACTGCCTTCCTGTGCCCAGCCCTGGACACAGTGGATGTGAATTCACTGCCTTCCTGTGCCCAGCCCTGGACACAGTGGATCTGAATTCACTGCCTTCCTGTGCCCAGCCCTGGACACAGTGGATGTGAATTCACTGCCTTCCTGTGCCCAGCCCTGGACACAGTGGATGTGAATTCACTGCCTTCCTGTGCCCAGCCCTGGACACAGTGGATCTGAATTTACTGCCCTGGTGGCTGTCAAAGGCCCTTCAGCCTGTAACGTGTTTTTGATTTTCTGTTGACCCAGTTGTACCAGGCACTGAAGAACATCACGACCAACGAACGCGTCAACAAGAAACGCTACAGCTACCTGAAGGACAGTGAAGGACGATTCCACAACCCCTTCGACAAAGGTGTGCTGCGCAACCTGCTGGAGTATCTGCACCTGGCAAAGGGGACCGAGGCAGAGGACGTGCACGACATGGGGGGGATGAACACCACCAGTCAGCTCACTCTCTATCAGTCACTCATATAACACTGTGTTGTCAAGGCGTGGTTGGCTGGATGTGCAGTGAAGTGCATGTTTGTGTGTGTGTGTGTGTGTGTGTGTGTGGTGGGGGGAGGGGGGGAGGTGAAGGGGTTACAGTGAGGGAACAGTGGAGGGAATAGGTATGAGAAGGATATTTTGGAATTCATGGCAGCTAGATCTGAGTTTCTCTGCCTGTTCTGAATTATTGATCACCCTTGTGTACTTCAGTATTTGGGAAAATGGTATCTCCCAGATTCACTTCTATGTATGAGTGGACTTTTCCATGTACATATGGCATGACTGTTTTCACCCTGCATGGTAGGCAGCCATCACCCGTTTTCAGGGGCCTGCATACTGGGTCAGTTCACCAAATTCTGACTTGGATGATGGGATCTTTAACATGCACATTCCATCTTCTACATGCGTAGAATGGAGGGGGTTCAGGCACTTGCAGGTCTGCGTAACTGTTAACCTGGAGATTGAAAGCACCTCCACCTGTGACCTGAAGGCACCTCCACCTGTGACCTGAAGGCACCTCCACCTGTGACCTGAAGGCACCTCCACCTGTGACCTGAAGGCACCTCCACCTGTGACCTACCAGGCATCTCCACCTGTGACCTGAAAGCACCTCCACCTGTGACCTGAAGGCACCTCCACCTGTGACCTGAAGGCATCTCCACCTGTGACCTGAAGGCATCTCCACCTGTGACCTGACCAGGCACCTCCACCTGTGACCTGAAAGCATCTCCACCTGTGACCTGAAGGCACCTCCACCTGTGACCTGAAGGCACCTCCACCTGTGACCTGAAGGCACCTCCACCTGTGACCTACCAGGCATCTCCACCTGTGACCTGAAGGCATCTCCACCTGTGACCTGAAGGCACCTCCACCTGTGACCTGAAGGCACCTCCACCTGTGACCTACCAGGCATCTCCACCTGTGACCTGAAAGCACCTCCACCTGTGACCTGAAGGCACCTCCACCTGTGACCTGAAGGCACCTCCACCTGTGACCTGAAGGCACCTCCACCTGTGACCTGAAGGCATCTCCACCTGTGACCTGCCAGGCATCTCCACCTGTGACCTGAAGGCATCTCCACCTGTGACCTGAAGGCACCTCCACCTGTGACCTGAAGGCATCTCCACCTGTGACCTGAAGGCACCTCCACCTGTGACCTGCCAGGCATCTCCACCTGTGACCTGAAGGCACCTCCACCTGTGACCTGAAGGCACCTCCACCTGTGACCTGAAGGCACCTCCACCTGTGACCTGAAGGCACCTCCACCTGTGACCTGAAGGCACCTCCACCTGTGACCTGCCAGGCATCTCCACCTGTGACCTGAAGGCATCTCCACCTGTGACCTGAAGGCATCTCCACCTGTGACCTGAAGGCATCTCCACCTGTGACCTGCCAGGCACCAGGGTTCAAACCCAAAACACCTGAGATTTAATGTCCAGCACTTCGCTCAGCTGTTCTGCCCATCATTGCTAACGGCTGTTTTGAATGGCAGTATGAATGTTAAGACATGTTTTGTGGCACTGATCATGTGATATATTGTGGATTGTGGCATTGACCATGTGATATATTGTGGATTATGGCACTGACCATGTGATATATTATGGATTATGGCACTGACCATGTGATATATCATGGATTGTGGCACTGACCATGTGATATATTGTGGATTATGGCACTGACCATGTGATATATCATGGATTATGGCACTGACCATGTGATATATCATGGATTATGGCACTGACCATGTGATATATCATGGACATGTTTTGAATGGCAGTATGAATGTTAAGACATGTTTTGAATGGCAGTATGAATGTTAAGACATGTTTTGAATGGCAGTATCAATGTTTAGACATGTTTTGAATGGCAGTATCAATGTTAAGACATGTTTTGAATGACAATATCAATGTTAAGACATGTTTTGAATGGCAGTATCAATGTTAAGACATGTTTTTGAATGACAGTATCAATGTTAAGACATGTTTTGAATGGCAGTGTGAATGTAAAGGCATGTTTTGAATGGCAGTGTGAATGTTAAGACATGTTTTGAATGGCAGTATCAATGTTAAGACATGTTTTTAATGGCAGTGTGAATGTTAAGACATGTTTTGAATGACAGTATCAATGTTAAGACATGTTTTGAATGGCAGTGTCAATGTTAAGACATGTTTTGAATGACAGAATCAATGTTAAGACATGTTTTGAATGGCAGTGTGAATGTTAAAACATGTTTTGAATGGCAGTATCAATGTTAAGACATGTTTTGAATGGCAGTATCAATGTTAAGACATGTTTTGAATGGCAGTATCAATGTTAAGACATGTTTTGAATGGCAGTGTGAATGATAAGACATGTTTTGAATGGCAGTATCAATGTTAAGACATGTTTTGAATGGCAGTGTGAATGTTAAGACATGTTTTGAATGACAGTATGAATGTTAAGACATGTTTTGAATGGCAGTGTGAATGTTAAGACATGTTTTGAATGGCAGTATGAATGTTAAGACATGTTTTGAATGGCAGTGTGAATGTTAAGACATGTTTTGAATGGCAGTATCAATGTTAAGACATGTTTTGAATGGCAGTATCAATGTTAAGACACGTTTTGAATGGCAGTATCAATGTTAAGACACGTTTTGAATGGCAGTGTGAATGTTGAATGTTAAGACATGTTTTGAATGGCAGTATCAATGTTAAGACATGTTTTGAATGGCAGTGTGAATGTTAAGACATGTTTTGAATGGCAGTATCAATGTTAAGACATGTTTTGAATGGCAGTGTCAATGTTAAGACATGTTTTGAATGGCAGTGTCAATGTTAAGACATGTTTTGAATGGCAGTGTGAATGTTAAGACATGTTTTGAATGGCAGTGTGAATGTTAAGACATGTTTTGAATGGCAGTGTGAATGTTAAGACATGTTTTGAATGGCAGTATCAATGTTAAGACATGTTTTGAATGGCAGTATGAATGTTAAGACATGTTTTGAATGGCAGTGTGAATGTTAAGACATGTTTTGAATGGCAGTATCAATGTTAAGACATGTTTTGAATGGCAGTGTGAATGTTAAGACATGTTTTGAATGGCAGTGTCAATGTTAAGACATGTTTTGAATGGCAGTATCAATGTTAAGACATGTTTTGAATGGCAGTGTGAATGTTAAGACATGTTTTGAATGGCAGTGTCAATGTTAAGACATGTTTTGAATGGCAGTATCAATGTTAAGACATGTTTTGAATGGCAGTGTGTTAGGAGAAAAAGATTAGTGGTGAAAATAAGAGACTTCGGGGAAAGCAGTACCCATGATGCACTAGGGCTGTGGAAAGCAATACCCATGATGCACTGGAAAGCAATACCCATGATGCACTGGAAAACAATACCCATGATGCACTAGGGCTATGGAAAGCAATACCCATGATGCACTGGAAAGCAATACCCATGATGCACTGGGGCTCTGGAAAGCAATACCCATGATGCACTAGGGCTATGGAAAGCAATACCCATGATGCACTGGAAAGCAATACCCATGATGCACTGGAAAGCAATACCCATGATGCACTGGAAAGCAATACCCATGATGCACTAGGGCTATGGAAAGCAATACCCATGATGCACTGGAAAGCAATACCCATGATACACTGGAAAGCAGTACCCATGATGCACTGGAAACCAATACCCATGATACACTGGAAAGCAATACCCATGATGCACTAGGGCTGTGGAAAGCAATACCCATGATGCACTGGAAAGCAATACCCATGATGCACTAGGGCTGTGGAAAGCAATACCCATGATGCACTGGAAAGCAATACCCATGATGCACTAGGGCTGTGGAAAGCAATACCCATGATGCACTAGGGCTGTGGAAAGCAGTACCCATGATGCACTGGAAAGCAATACCCATGATGCACTGGAAAGCAATACCCATGATGCACTAGGGCTGTGGAAAGCAATACCCATGATGCACTAGGGCTGTGGAAAGCAATACCCATGATGCACTGGAAAGCAATACCCATGATGGACTAGGGCTGTGGCTGAGGTGTGTGTGGGAGTCCATGTCTGGGGCCTTTTTTCTTCCAGTCATGATACTGCCATTTTTTAAATTTAACAGTCAACTTCCATATGTTAATTATAATTCTGACATTCTCTCTCTCTCTCTCTCTCTCTCTCTCTCTCTCTCTCTCTCCTGTTGATAGTTCACACAGAATTATGTTCACAATATGTGGCAAAGTAAGAAGACATTAGTGACTCGCAGTAATGAAAATTCTGGTGGCCACTTCAGTCAGATAATGTCTGGAGAGAAATTATACAGCTGAGAACTGCAAAATTTAGGAAGAATGGGGAAGTTGTATTGTTGGATTTTGTGCTTGCTTTTTTGTTGCTTTTCTATTCAATATATTTTTTATCTGCTATGGATTTTGTATGTGAATTTATGAACACTATTTTGTATGTGAATTTAAGAATACTAATTGGCTGTGATGTTGATGTGAATGATGTGCACGTTGTGACCAGTGCCCCAGAGGGTGAACGAAAGGAGGACATTGAAACAGGCTGCATGGGCCACTTCTTCATCACATCACTCACACTGAAACAGGCTGCATGGGCCACTTCTTCATCACATCACTCACACTGAAACAGGCTGCATGGGCCACTTCATCACATCACTGACATTGAAACAGGCTGCATGGGCCACTTCTTCATCACATCACTCACATTGAAACAGGCTGCATGGGCCACTTCTTCATCACATCACTGACATTGAAACAGGCTGCATGGGCCACTTCTTCACATCACTGACACTGAAACAGGCTGCATGGGCCACTTCTTCATCACATCACTGACATTGAAACAGGCTGCATGGGTCACTTCTTCATCACATCACTGACACTGAAACAGGCTGCATGGGTCACTTCATCACATCACTGACATTGAAACAGGCTGCATGGGCCACTTCTTCATCACATCACTGACATTGAAACAGGCTGCATGGGCCACTTCATCACATCACTGACGTTGAAACAGGCTGCATGGGCCACTTCATCACATCACTGACATTGAAACAGGCTGCATGGGCCACTTCTTCATCACATCACTGACATTGAAACAGGCTGCATGGGCCACTTCTTCATCACATCACTGACATTGAAACAGGCTGCATGGGCCACTTCTTCATCACATCACTGACATTGAAACAGGCTGCATGGGCCACTTCATCACATCACTGACGTTGAAACAGGCTGCATGGGCCACTTCATCACATCACTGACATTGAAACAGGCTGCATGGGCCACTTCTTCATCACATCACTGACATTGAAACAGGCTGCATGGGCCACTTCATCACATCACTGACATTGAAACAGGCTGCATGGGCCACTTCATCACATCACTGACATTGAAACAGGCTGCATGGGCCACTTCTTCATCACATCACTGACATTGAAACAGGCTGCATGGGCCACTTCTTCATCACATCACTGACACTGTTGTGGGACCTCCTTCATCTGGACTCTTTGGATTTTCCCAACAAGCTGTCAGGGGAACACGGCAAAGCTGCAATGTAAACAGTCTTTATCATCTGTTCTCTTCCAGTCAGTCATAATATACAGTAGTTACATAGTGCTGAATCTTGTGCACAGACATCTGTTCTGTTTCAGTGGGTTTTATAACATAAAGTAGTTACATAGTGCTGAATCTTGTGAACGGACATCTGTTCTGTTTCAGTGAGTCTTATAATATACAGTAGTTCCATAGTGCTGAATCCTGTGCAGAGACATCTGTTCTGTTTCAGTGAGTCTTATAACATAAAGTAGTTCCATAGTGCTGAATCCTGCGCAGAGACATCTGTTCTGTTTCAGTGAGTCTTATAACATAAAGTAGTTCCATAGTGCTGAATCCTGTGCAGAGACATCTGTTCTGTTTCAGTGAGTCTTATAACATAAAGTAGTTACATAGTGCTGAATCCTGTGCAGAGACATCTGTTCTGTTTCAGTGAGTCTTATAACATAAAGTAGTTACATAGTGCTGAATCCTGTGCAGAGACAAATCAAAGACAAATGAGTCTGGGGTGTCCCTGTGTCCTGTCCACCTGTTTCAGTTTCAGTTTCAAGGAGGTGTGAAACTATGCAGACTGATACATATAACCTATACCACATCTACTGTAAAAAAAAAAAAAAAAGAAAAGTAAAAAAAGGCCGATGCTGGATGTTGACAAAGCCCACACACTGATCAGGCGTCAAAGGACATGGTGTTGGATCAGTCCACAAGGACACATGGTGTTGGATCAGTCCACAAGGACACATGGTGTTGGATCAGTCCACACACTGATCAGGTGTCAAAGGACACATGGTGTTGGATCAGTCCACACACTGATCAGGCGTCAAAGGACATGGTGTTGGATCAGTCCACAAGGACACATGGTGTTGGATCAGTCCACACACTGATCAGGTGTCAAAGGACACATGGTGTTGGATCAGTCCACACACTGATCAGGCGTCAAAGGACATGGTGTTGGATCAGTCCACACACTGATCAGCTGTCAAAGGACATGGTGTTGGATCAGTCCACAAGGACACATGGTGTTGGATCAGTCCACAAGGACACATGGTGTTGGATCAGTCCACACACTGATCAGGTGTCAAAGGACACATGGTGTTGGATCAGTCCACACACTGATCAGGCGTCAAAGGACATGGTGTTGGATCAGTCCACAAGGACACATGGTGTTGGATCAGTCCACACACTGATCAGGTGTCAAAGGACACATGGTGTTGGATCAGTCCACACACTGATCAGGCGTCAAAGGACATGGTGTTGGATCAGTCCACACACTGATCAGCTGTCAAAGGACATGGTGTTGGATCAGTCCACACACTGATCAGGTGTCAAAGGACATGGTGTTGGATCAGTCCACACACTGATCAGGTGTCAAAGGACATGGTGTTGGATCAGTCCACACACTGATCAGGTGTCAAAGGACACATGGTGTTGGATCAGTCCACAAGGACACATGGTGTTGGATCAGTCCACACACTGATCAGGTGTCAAAGGACACATGGTGTTGGATCAACCCACACACTGATCAGCTGTCAAAGGACACATGGTGTTGGATCAGTCCACACACTGATCAGGTGTCAAAGGACACATGGTGTTGGATCAGTCCACACACTGATCAGCTGTCAAAGGACACATGGTGTTGGATCAGTCCACACACTGATCAGGTGTCAAAGGACATGGTGTTGGATCAGTCCACACACTGATCAGGTGTCAAAGGACACATGGTGTTGGATCAGTCCACACACTGATCAGGTGTCAAAGGACACATGGTGTTGGATCAGTCCACACACTGATCAGGTGTCAAAGGACACATGGTGTTGGATCAGTCCACAAGGACACATGGTGTTGGATCAGTCCACACACTGATCAGGTGTCAAAGGACACATGGTGTTGGATCAGTCCACACACTGATCAGCTGTCAAAGGACACATGGTGTTGGATCAGTCCACACACTGATCAGCTGTCAAAGGACACATGGTGTTGGATCAGTCCACACACTGATCAGCTGTCAAAGGACACATGGTGTTGGATCAGTCCACACACTGATCAGCTGTCAAAGGACACATGGTGTTGGATCAGTCCACACACTGATCAGCTGTCAAAGGACACATGGTGTTGGATCAGTCCACACACTGATCAGCTGTCAAAGGACACATGGTGTTGGATCAGTCCACACACTGATCAGGTGTCAAAGGACACATGGTGTTGATCAGTCCACACACTGATCAGCTGTCAAAGGACACATGGTGTTGGATCAGTCCACACACTGATCAGCTGTCAAAGGACACATGGTGTTGGATCAGTCCACACACTGATCAGCTGTCAAAGGACACATGGTGTTGGATCAGTCCACAAGGACACATGGTGTTGGATCAGCCCACACACTGATCAGCTGTCAAAGGACACATGGTGTTGGATCAGTCCACACACTGATCAGGCGTCAAAGGACATGGTGTTGGATCAGTCCACAAGGACACATGGTGTTGATCAGTCCACACACTGATCAGCTGTCAAAGGACACATGGTGTTGGATCAGTCCACACACTGATCAGCTGTCAAAGGACACATGGTGTTGGATCAGTCCACAAGGACACATGGTGTTGGATCAGTCCACACACTGATCAGCTGTCAAAGGACATGGTGTTGGATCAGTCCACACACTGATCAGCTGTCAAAGGACATGGTGTTGGATCAGTCCACACACTGATCAGCTGTCAAAGGACACATGGTGTTGGATCAGTCCACACACTGATCAGCTGTCAAAGGACACATGGTGTTGGATCAGTCCACACACTGATCAGGTGTCAAAGGACATGGTGTTGGATCAGTCCACACACTGATCAGGTGTCAAAGGACACATGGTGTTGGATCAGTCCACACACTGATCAGCTGTCAAAGGACACATGGTGTTGGATCAGTCCACAAGGACACATGGTGTTGGATCAGTCCACACACTGATCAGGTGTCAAAGGACACATGGTGTTGGATCAGTCCACACACTGATCAGCTGTCAAAGGACACATGGTGTTGGATCAGTCCACACACTGATCAGGCGTCAAAGGACACATGGTGTTGGATCAGTCCACAAGGACACATGGTGTTGGATCAGCCCACACACTGATCAGCTGTCAAAGGACACATGGTGTTGGATCAGTCCACACACTGATCAGCTGTCAAAGGACACATGGTGTTGGATCAGTCCACACACTGATCAGGCGTCAAAGGACACATGGTGTTGATCAGTCCACACACTGATCAGCTGTCAAAGGACACATGGTGTTGGATCAGTCCACACACTGATCAGGTGTCAAAGGACACATGGTGTTGGATCAGTCCACACACTGATCAGGTGTCAAAGGACACATGGTGTTGGATCAACCCACACACTGCGATAGCTCCTTGGAGCTGAAACTGAAAGTGATTCCAATGGACAAGGCGGTCACACTGTGTCCCAGTCGTCACCACACCTGGCTGTGAAACGTGTTGAGACAGCATCTGACATGTTACACACTGTGTCACCTGACACGTTACACTCTGTGTCATCTGACATGATACACACTGTGTCCCAGTCGTCACCACACCTGGCTGTGAAACGTGTTGAGACAGCATCTGACATGTTACACACTGTGTCACCTGACATGTTACACACTGTTACTTCCGTACATCAGTCATTTAATTTTTGTGCAGTGTTGTTCACTTGCTATGCAGTGTCATTGCATTTTTTCATACATCATGCCATGATGCATAGTGTTTGTCACATTTTTCCACCCACTACCCTGTCACATCATTAACATTTTTATGCAGTTGTGAAATCCCTGCCTTTCAAAACAAGTTGTGAAATCTCTACCTTTAAAAACAAGTTGTGAAATCCCTACCTTTCAAAACAAGTTGTGAAATCCCTACCTTTCAAAACTGGCATAGAGCAATAGTTTGTTCTGTTGTGACATTGGACTGTGTGTGTTTGTGTATGAACTGAATGCAGTGGATGAGGAGACGTCTGTTGGAGAGTGGACAATGTCTGCTGTCTTTTGTTGTTCTACCAATGTTCATGAGTAAATGATGAACAGCCTGCCTTGTTTTGTTGCTCTACCAATGTTCATCAGTGCAGAATGAACAGCCTGCTTTGTTTTGTTCATCTACCAATACTCATCAGTGCAGAATGAACAGCCTGCCTCGTTTTGTTCATCTACCAATGTTCATCAGTGCAGAATGAACAGCCTGCCTTGTTTTGTTCATCTACCAATGCTCATCAGTGCAGAATGAACAGCCTGCCTTGTTTTCTTCATGTACCAATGTTCATCAGTGCAGAATGAACAGCCTGCTTTGTTTTGTTCATCTACCAATGCTCATCAGTGCAGAATGATTAGCCTGCCTTGTTTTCTTCATGTACCAATGTTCATCAGTGCAGAATGAACAGTCTGCCATGTTTTGTTGCTCTACCAATGTTCATAAGTGCAGAATGAACAGCCTGCCTTGTTTTGTTCATCTACCAATGTTCATCAGTGCAGAATGAACAGCCTGCCTTGTTTTCTTCATGTACCAATGTTCATCAGTGGAGAATGATTAGCCTGCCTTGTTTTCTTCATGTACCAATGTTCATCAGTGCAGAATGAACAGTCTGCCATGTTTTGTTGCTCTACCAATGTTCATCAGTGCAGAATGAACAGCCTGCCTTGTTTTCTTCATGTACCAATGTTCATCAGTGCGGAATGAACAGTCTGCCATGTTTTGTTGCTCTACCAATGTTCATAAGTGCAGAATGAACAGCCTGCCTTGTTTTGTTCATCTACCAATGTTCATCAGTGCAGAATGAACAGCCTGCCTTGTTTTCTTCATGTACCAATGTTCATCAGTGGAGAATGAACAGCCTGCCTTGTTTTGTTCATCTACCAATGTTCATCAGTGCAGAATGAACAGTCTGCCATGTTTTGTTGCTCTACCAATGTTCATCAGTGCAGAATGAACAGCCTGCTTTGTTTTGTTCATCTACCAATGCTCATCAGTGCAGAATGAACGGCCTGCCTTGTTTTCTTCATCTACCAATGTTCATCAGTGCAGAATGAACATTCTGCCATGTTTTGTTGCTCTACCAATGTTCATCAGTGCAGAATGAACAGCCTGCTTTGTTTTCTTCATGTACCAATGTTCATCAGTGCAGAATGATTAGCCTGCCTTGTTTTCTTCATCTACCAATGTTCATCAGTGCAGAATGAACATTCTGCCATGTTTTGTTCATCTACCAATGTTCATCAGTGCAGAATGAACAGCCTGCTTTGTTCATCTACCAATGCTCATCAGTGCAGAATGAACAGCCTGCCTTGTTTTCTTCATGTACCAATGTTCATCAGTGCAGAATGAACAGCCTGCCTTGTTTTGTTCATCTACCAATGTTCATCAGTGCAGAATGAACAGTCTGCCATGTTTTGTTGCTCTACCAATGTTCATCAGTGCAGAATGAACAGCCTGCTTTGTTTTGTTCATCTACCAATGCTCATCAGTGCAGAATGAACAGCCTGCCTTGTTTTCTTCATCTACCAATGTTCATCAGTGCAGAATGAACAGTCTGCCATGTTTTGTTGCTCTACCAATGTTCATCAGTGCAGAATGAACAGCCTGCTTTGTTTTCTTCATGTACCAATGTTCATCAGTGCAGAATGATTAGCCTGCCTTGTTTTCTTCATCTACCAATGTTCATCAGTGCAGAATGAACATTCTGCCATGTTTTGTTCATCTACCAATGTTCATCAGTGCAGAATGAACAGCCTGCTTTGTTCATCTACCAATGCTCATCAGTGCAGAATGAACAGCCTGCCTTGTTTTCTTCATGTACCAATGTTCATCAGTGCAGAATGAACAGCCTGCTTTGTTTTGTTCATCTACCAATGTTCATCAGTGCAGAATGAACATTCTGCCATGTTTTGTTCATCTATCAATGTTCGTCACTGCAGAATGAACAGCCTGCCTTGTTTTGTTCATCTACCAATGTTCATCAGTGCAGAATGAACAGCCTGCCTTGTTTTGTTCATCTACCAATGTTCATCAGTGCAGAATGAACAGCCTGCCTTGTTTTCTTCATCTACCAATGTTCATCAGTGCAGAATGAACAGCCTGCCTTGTTTTGTTCGTGTACCAATGTTCATCAGTGCAGAATGAACAGCCTGCCTTGTTTTGTTCATCTACCAATGTTCATCAGTGCAGAATGAACAGCCTGCCTTGTTTTGTTCGTGTACCAATGTTCATCAGTGCAGAATGAACAGCCTGCCTTGTTTTGTTCATCCACCAATGTTCATCAGTGCAGAATGAACAGTCTGCCTTGTTTAATTTTGTACCTCTATTTATCTTCATCAGCGCAAAATGAACATACACTTGGACAAGCAATCATTCACCTCAAGACAGCACACCAATGATCAACTTCACATTTTTATTTTATGCAAAATATATAAATGTTACATTTAATTTCAACACAGTGCATTCACATTTTGACCTGAGTATATATGTCAGTTTCCAAAGGAGAACAAGCACTGGGTACCAACACGTCCACTGGCAGTACAAGAAAAGACAGAAACCCAGTCCATTCTCCCTCATTCCCACAGCCGTTTTTCTTCTGGAACTTTGTTTTTCTTCAAAACCATTTTGCTGTGGATGTGAGTAAATTGATCATTCTTCAGGTCTAAGTTGTCTGGGATGACAAGGAAACACAGCATTCTTTAAGATTTAAAGATTATTGACAGATGTACATAAAAAAAATCAGTCAACTGTTTTGTCTGACACCGACCACCAGTAACAGTTCACAAAGTTTTCAAGAGAAAAAGGGAAATAGGAGGGAGCAAAATTCTATTTCAACTTTTTTGTTTTCTTTTGCTCCACCCTCTACTCTGTTTCAGTGGCATTACTTCCACACTGCTCATTCCAATCCACACCCCCCCTGCCACACCCATGTTTGTCACCAGTCCACAGAACTCTGTTGTCAATCCACACCCCCCCTGCCACACCCATGTTTGTCACCAGTCCACAGAACTCTATTGTCAATCCACACACCCCCTGCCACACCCATGTTTGTCACCAGTCCACAGAACTATTGTTGTCAATCCACACACCCCCTGCCACACCCATGTTTGTCACCAGTCCACAGAACTCTATTGTCAATCCACACACCCCCTGCCACACCCATGTCTGTCACCAGTCCACAGAACTCTACTGTCAATCCACACACCCCCTGCCACACCCATGTTTGTCACCAGTCCACAGAACTCTATTGTCAATCCACACACCCCCTGCCACACCCATGTCTGTCACCAGTCCACAGAACTCTATTGTCAATCCACACACCCCCTGCCACACCCATGTTTGTCACCAGTCCACAGAACTCTATTGTCAATCCACACACCCCCTGCCACACCCATGTTTGTCACCAGTCCACAGAACTCTATTGTCAATCCACACACACCCTGCCACACCCATGTTTGTCACCAGTCCACAGAACTCTGTTGTCAATCCACACCCCCCCTGCCACACCCATGTTTGTCACCAGTCCACAGAACTATTGTTGTCAATCCACACACCCCCTGCCACACCCATGTTTGTCACCAGTCCACAGAACTCTATTGTCAATCCACACACACCCTGCCACACCCATGTCTGTCACCAGTCCACAGAACTCTATTGTCAATCCACACACCCCCTGCCACACCCATGTTTGTCACCAGTCCACAGAACTCTATTGTCAATCCACACACCCCCTGCCACACCCATGTCTGTCACCAGTCCACAGAACTCTATTGTCAATCCACACACCCCCTGCCACACCCATGTTTGTCACCAGTCCACAGAACTCTATTGTCAATCCACACACCCCCTGCCACACCCATGTTTGTCACCAGTCCACAGAACTCGATTGTCAATCCACACACACCCTGCCACACCCATGTTTGTCACCAGTCCACAGAACTCTGTTGTCAATCCACACCCCCCCCTGCCACACCCATGTTTGTCACCAGTCCACAGAACTATTGTTGTCAATCCACACCCCCCCTGCCACACCCATGTTTGTCACCAGTCCACAGAACTCTATTGTCAATCCACACACACCCTGCCACACCCATGTCTGTCACCAGTCCACAGAACTCTATTGTCAATCCACACACCCCCTGCCACACCCATGTTTGTCACCAGTCCACAGAACTCTATTGTCAATCCACACACCCCCTGCCACACCCATGTCTGTCACCAGTCCACAGAACTCTATTGTCAATCCACACACCCCCTGCCACACCCATGTTTGTCACCAGTCCACAGAACTCTATTGTCAATCCACACACCCCCTGCCACACCCATGTTTGTCACCAGTCCACAGAACTCTATTGTCAATCCACACACCCCCTGCCACACCCATGTTTGTCACCAGTCCACAGAACTCTATTGTCAATCCACACACACCCTGCCACACCCATGTTTGTCACCAGTCCACAGAACTCTATTGTCAATCCACACACCCCCTGCCACACCCATGTTTGTCACCAGTCCACAGAACTCTGTTGTCAATCCACACACCCCCTGCCACACCCATGTTTGTCACCAGTCCACAGAACTCTATTGTCAATCCACACACCCCCTGTCACACCCATGTCTGTCACCAGTACACAGAACTCTGTCAGGTCGCCAGAAAACCACACACCAGAAACGACCCTGCAGTGCTGCCCAGTCACTCTGTTGATGTTATTGATGTTAAGTAGTACCTGTTCTGATTTAACTTAGGACACCATCTACTAAGCCCCCTACTACTGATGACAATAATGGTTTTGTGATTGAGCCAGAGTGTGCTTTCCCTTAGAGTGGAAACCCTCACTGTGTCCCTCCATTGACCATCCTCCATGAATCTGATGACACTGCAGACCTTGATAGGACTCACCCACAGCACACAAGTGGAGGGGGATGGAAACTGAGGTCACCATGACAGCAGGGCATGAAAGGCCACATAACTTTGGACACTGTATTATACTGATGATGGAGGAGGAGGAGGAGGATGCTATGGAGGTCCATTTTTGGTTTGGGACAACGTGACCAGGCTGTGCTCTTTGCTTCCTGTCATAATCATACCCTGGCTTTCACCAGGCCTGAGGGGTGCTGACACTTGCAGTGTTGGTCAGGAAATTTGAGCACCACTCCCAAAGAACAACCGTGAAGTGGATGATACTTGACTGTGTGGTCCCAGTCTGCTCATTGAAACCCAAGCATGCTCAACTTTGGGGAGGACGGGGCCGAACCCCCCCCCCACTCCGGGAATCGAACCCGAGTCCTCCCAGCTGTCAGTCCACCAGCAGCAGCGTGCTCACAGCAACCTGATCACACAACTTGGTTTGGATGGATGTCTCTTCACCCATGAGGACTACAGGGGCAGTGTGCTCACAGCAACCTGATCACACAACTTGGTTTGGATGGATGTCTCTTCACCCATGAGGACTACAGGGGCAGTGTGCTCACAGGTAGAGGGGGCCTGGTAGAGGGGGGCCTGGTAGAGGGGGACCTGGTAGAGGGGGGCCTGGTAGAGGGGGCCTGGTAGAGGGGGACCTGGTAGAGGGGGACCTCTTCAAACACTGCCTCAGCCCAGAGGGAGTCTGTCAAGTCTGTCACTGTGTCAGTGCCAAACAGCCTGGTCTGTCCACTGTGTCAGTGCCAAACAGCCTGGTCTGTCACTGTGTCTGTGCCAAACAGCCTGGTCTGTCACTGTGTCTGTGCCAAACAACCTGGTCTGTCACTGTGTCAGTGCCAAACAGCCTGGTCTGTCACTGTGTCAGTGCCAAACAGCCTGGTCTGTCCACTGTGTCAGTGCCAAACAGCCTGGTCTGTCAGTGTGTCAGTGCCAAACAGCCTGGTCTGTCAGTGCCAGACGACAGCGTGAAGGATGTGACATTGTCCTATGGCAGGATCATGCAGAGCCTGTTCAGAAACAACAGGAAAACACTCCCACAGACAGACACAGAGATAAATCATTTTCTTTAAAAAAAAAAAAAGTCAGTATCACAGGAAAATAACAAGACAAATCTAAAAGTATATTAACCAAGAATAAAAGTAAGAAAGAAAAAAATGTCCAAAAATAAGTAAGAGTTAAAAAAAAGAAGAAAAGAGATTTACTCAATTAAAAAAAAAGATTTTAAATCAAAGTAACAGAAAAACTTCAAAAAGTAAGCAGAAAATATAAAATCATTTATACACAGCCAGTCAGCTGCAATTCAAAATAGCAAAAAAAACCCCAAAAAACCCTCCAAAAACCCCTCAGAAACAAACAAAAAAAACCCCAACAATCTGACATAAACAGACATGTCCCTCTACAGACATGTGACACATCTACTTTCACTGTCTGTCACTGTATCCCTCCAGAAGGTCAGCTCTGACATCCACATAAATTCTTTCTAATGTATCCCCCCAAAAAGTCAGCTCTGACATCCACATAAATTCTTTCTAATGTATCCCTCCAAAAGTCAGCTCTGACATCCACATAAATTCTTTCTAATGTATCCCTCCAAAAAGTCAGCTCTGACATCCACATAAATTCTTTCTAATGTATCCCCCCAAAAAAGTCAGCTCTGACATCCACATAAATTCTTTCTAATGTATCCCCCCAAAAAGTCAGCTCTGACATCCACATAAATTCTTTCTAATGTATCCCTCCAAAAGTCAGCTCTGACATCCACATAAATTCTTTCTAATGTATCCCTTCAAAAAGTCAGCTCTGACATCCACATAAATTCTTTCTAATGTATCCCTCCAAAAGTCAGCTCTGACATCCACATAAATTCTTTCTAATGTATCCCTCCAAAAGTCAGCTCTGACATCCACATAAATTCTTTCTAATGTATCCGCCCCAAAAGTCAGCTCTGACATCCACATAAATTCTTTCTAATGTATCCCCCCAAAAAAGTCAGCTCTGACATCCACATAAATTCTTTCTAATGTATCCCTCCAAAAGTCAGCTCTGACATCCACATAAATTCTTTCTAATGTATCCCTTCAAAAAGTCAGCTCTGACATCCACATAAATTCTTTCTAATGTATCCCCCCAAAAAGTCAGCTCTGACATCCACATAAATTCTTTCTAATGTATCCCTCCAAAAGTCAGCTCTGACATCCACATAAATTCTTTCTAATGTATCCCTCCAAAAAGTCAGCTCTGACATCCACATAAATTCTTTCTAATGTATCCCTCCAAAAAGTCAGCTCTGACATCCACATAAATTCTTCCAATGCACCCAATCAAGAAAGTCAGCTCTGACATCCTCTTGAATTCTATTTCAAATGCATCCCATACCAAACGCCTCCAGTTGATTCATCATCAGGATTTCCATAACTCCCCCCCTCCCACTCCTCAAACGTCCAATCTGTTGGCTAGTTTGAATTCCAGACACAGGAAGGCAGTGGTTTGAACAAGGACAGGTCTACAGACGAGAGGCATCACACAGCTACAACAGTCTTAACAAATCTGTAACACACACTGAAACAGACAGACTGGGAATCAGACAGCAAGACAGAGACTGATTTTGGACAGAAAACAAGACATGCATTATATTACAGAGTGACACATACGGATTTAAATTGACTGCGTTCAAACTGTTACAGTTGGTTTAAATGCAGCGTCCCTGTCCCCAGCGCTGGGTCAGTGAGTGCCGATGTCCATCAAGTCTATGTACACTGAGCAGCGGGTCACACACTGAACTGTCCTGCCGCCATCCAAGGGAATGACACTACTGGTACACATCAAAACACTCCAATGCTGTATAGGTCCACAGGTAACAACCACTACCATTCCACTACACTACTTTGTTGCTTTGCCACGCACATCCATTCACTCACACACACACACACTCACACACACACACAATCGTCTAATATCACTGATAGTGAAAAGACGCTAAACTAAAGAACAAACACACACACACATCCATTCACACACACACACCAAGTAACATACATCCATTAATGCAAACATCCATTCACACACACACACACACACACGTCCATCAACACACACATACACACATCCATTAATGTGCACGTGCGCGCACACACACATACACACACATCCAGTCACACACATATACACACATCCATTAACACACACATCCATTGACACCATCCATTAATGCACACACACACACATACATCCATTAACGCACATGCACACACACACTGACTCACACTGCAGGCATCATGGAGGTTAGCCCAAACAATACACAAAGTGGGAAAGAGCAGTTAATGATATGCTAACCTAAGTTCCATTGCAAACTCCAAGCCACACACACAGCTCAGCCATCTAGTCCACCTGAACAGCTGGAATACCACTAGTTTGTTGTCACCCTCCACACAACCTGCCGTCCATACCGCAAACCTCAGCACACACTGAGTATATCATTGTGTCAATGCCCCCCCCACCCCACCCCCATGTCCACGCACCATGTGAATAACACCTGTGATATGACAGTCACCACGGAAACCTGTACACTGTGAGTATGATATACGTACTGCCTTGATATGAAATAAATATGACGTCAACAACATCCAGGTGTCAAGTTTTATCACACTCACAAAAGTTCTCTGACGTAGAGCGAGGCCCACACAGGGTTTTGAAAGGACCTCACATCACACACTGATGCAGACACCATGTGAGGCCCACACAGGGTTTTGAAAGGACCTCACATCACACACTGATACAGACACCATGTGAGGCCCACACAGGGTTTTGAAAGGACCTCACATCACACACTGATGCAGACACCATGTGAGGCCCACACAGGGTTTTGAAAGGACCTCACATCACACACTGATACAGACAATAGTCATGCTGGTATGTACAATTTTGTGATGTTTTGCTTCTCATGCAGAATGTTTGGAATCACTGGTGCCCTTTTGAACAAACACTCTCTCTCTCTCTCTCTGTGTCACACTGTTCATAAAACACACACCACCACCACCACCACTACAATCACTGGTGCCCTTCAGAACAAACACTCTCTCTCTCTCTGTGTCACACTGTTCATAAAACACACACCACCACCACCACCTCTACAATCACTGGTGCCCCTTTGAACACACACTCTCTCTCTCTGTGTCACACTGTTAATAAAACACACACCACCACCACCACCACTACAATCACTGGTGCCCTTCAGAACAAACACTCTCTCTCTCTCTGTGTCACACTGTTCATAAAACACACACCACCACCACCACCACTACAATCACTGGTGCCCTTCAGAACAAACACTCTCTCTCTGTGTCACACTGTTCATAAAACACACACCACCACCACCACCACCACTATAATGACTGGTGCCCCTTTGAACACACACACTCTCTCTCTCCTTCTCTCTCTCCTAGTTCATCAAACACACACACTACCACCACCACTACCGTAGCAGAGCACACAAATCACCAGCTTTCATGGAAAACATATTCATTATTATGAAATACATATATATTTTCTTTATAGTTATATATATTTCTGACCAAACGCAAACAACTACAAAGTGCAGGAAACAGGAAGGATGACCACCATGTGACAATAATGACGGCAATACTACACATCACCAAGTACACAAACTACTCCACTGGGGTACATCAGTACTTTCCACTGGGGTACATCAGTACTGAACACCCCCAAACCCTGCCCAGTACACAAGAAGCAGGTGTGTACCAGTCGTGTATTGCAGACTACACTGTGTCTTTCCAACAGCATCAAAACAACACAAAGGTACAAACACAAAACCAGACCCCCCGTCCCCCTCCCGTGAAGAACACAGTTGATATTGCAGTCCTTGAATATACCATGGTCACACACACTCCATTAGTAAGACTACTGGGGATACACCATCAAACAGTTTGAAAAAATGCCCCTCCTCTAACCGCCGGGGGAGGGGGAGGGGAAAGGAGGGGAGCCACGGCCCTCACCCCCTCCCTCACTCACCGACACATGGCACACAGCACATCCACACCGTGAAACAACACACAGCACATCCACACCATCCACACCCTGAAACAACACAGCACATCCACACCGTCCACATCCTGAAACGACACACAGCACATCCACACCCTGAAACAACACACAGCACATCCACACCCTGAAACAACACACAGCACATCCACACCCTGAAACAACACACAGCACATCCACACCATCCACACCCTGAAACGACACACAGCACATCCACACCCTGAAACAACACACAGCACATCCACACCCTGAAACAACACACAGCACATCCACATCCTGAAACAACACACAGCACATCCACACCCTGAAACAACACACAGCACATCCACATCCTGAAACAACACACAGCACATCCACACCATCCACACCCTGAAACGACACACAGCACATCCACACCCTGAAACGACACACAGCACATCCACACCCTGAAACGACACACACACACACACACACCATGTTCCATGCACAGTTGTGTTCCACATCCCATACACAATTCTCTCCCCTGGTAAAGGGTCCCCCTCCCCCACTCCGTGTCAACAATCTCTGACTTCAACAGTCCAACAGCGGCCGTCCTGACGCACCTTCACCTAATCACCTTCAGCACACAGCCAGTCCTGGCTTTGTGTCACACCTTTGACTATGTCACACACCTGGCTTTGTGTCACACACCTGGCTTTGTGTCACACCTTTGACTATGTCACACACCTGGCTTTGTGTCACACACCTGGCTTTGTGTCACACCTGTGGCTTTGTGTCACACACCTGGCTTTGTGTCACACACCTGGCTTTGTGTCACACACCTGGCTTTGTGTCACACCTGTGGCTTTGTGTCACACACCTGGCTTTGTGTCACACCTGTGGCTTTGTGTCACACACCTGGCTTTGTGTCACACCTTTGACTATGTCACACACCTGGCTTTGTGTCACACACCTGGCTTTGTGTCACACCTGGCTTTGTGTCACACCTGTGGCTTTGTGTCACACACCTGGCTTTGTGTCACACCTGTGGCTTTGTGTCACACACCTGGCTTTGTGTCACACCTGTAGCTTTGTGGCCCTGTAAGGACGGACCACCGGACTGGAACGTCTTGCTGAAGGGAGACCACAGGCTTTTCTCTTCAAACACCTAATGCACTTTGGGGCACACCTATAAATAATGCTTTGTTAGTAAACTATATGCAGCTTATTGAAGTCTTTTTTTTTCTCCACCTGTACATAATTTAGTACAAAAACTTGAACTCTGTGTGTATTTACAGGTGACTGAACAAGGAAACATGTTCACAGCCACCTGCACACCTCTCTCACTTTAACAAAATCATTTCAAATACACTTCCTTTCTTCCACAACAAGCACTCACAGTGTCACTCTCTCGTCACACTCACAGCTTGAACATGCCTCTCCACACACAATGTGATGTCAGACTGTTGTACAAACAGCTGACACACGGTGTCTCCACACACAATGTGATGTCAGACTGTTGTATCTCCACACACAATGTGATGTCAGACTGTTGTGTCTCCACACACAATGTGATGTCAGACTGTTGTATCTCCACACACAATGTGATGTCAGACTGTTGTATCTCCACACACAATGTGATGTCAGACTGTTGTGTCTCCACACACAATGTGATGTCAGACTGCTGTATCTCCACACACAATGTGATGTCAGACTGCAGTATCTCCACACACAATGTGATGTCAGACTGCTGTGTCTCCACACACAATGTGATGTCAGACTGTTGTATCTCCACACACAATGTGATGTCAGACTGTTGTATCTCCACACACAATGTGATGTCAGACTGTTGTATCTCCACACACAATGTGATGTCAGACTGCAGTATCTCCACACACAATGTGATGTCAGACTGCAGTATCTCCACACACAATGTGATGTCAGACTGCAGTATCTCCACACACAATGTGATGTCAGACTGCAGTATCTCCACACACAATGTGATGTCAGACTGCAGTATCTCCACACACAATGTGATGTCAGACTGTTGTATCTCCACACACAATGTGATGTCAGACTGCAGTATCTCCACACACAATGTGATGTCAGACTGCAGTATCTCCACACACAATGTGATGTCAGACTGTTGTGTCTCCACACACAATGTGATGTCAGACTGTTGTATCTCCACACACAATGTGATGTCAGACTGCAGTATCTCCACACACAATGTGATGTCAGACTGCAGTATCTCCACACACAATGTGATGTCAGACTGCAGTATCTCCACACACAATGTGATGTCAGACTGCAGTATCTCCACACACAATGTGATGTCAGACTGTTGTATCTCCACACACAATGTGATGTCAGACTGTTGTATCTCCACACACAATGTGATGTCAGACTGCAGTATCTCCACACACAATGTGATGTCAGACTGCAGTATCTCCACACACAATGTGATGTCAGACTGCTGTATCTCCACACACAATGTGATGTCAGACTGCAGTATCTCCACACACAATGTGATGTCAGACTGCTGTGTCTCCACACACAATGTGATGTCAGACTGCAGTATCTCCACACACAATGTGATGTCAGACTGCAGTATCTCCACACACAATGTGATGTCAGACTGCTGTATCTCCACACACAATGTGATGTCAGACTGCTGTACAAACAGCTGACACACGGTGTCTCCACACACAATGTGATGTCAGACTGCAGTACAAACAGCTGACACACGGTGTCTCCACACACAATGTGATGTCAGACTGCTGTACAAACAGCTGACACAACCACCACATGGCAGGCCTGTTACTGTACAGACAGCAGACAGCACGGTGTGCGGGACGTGTGGCAGCACTGTGATGACAGCACTCAGCTTCCCTCAACAAGGAGCCAGCCACACACCCGACTCCTACTACAGGCAGCACTACCATCAACCAACCTTGTTTCCATCACATCTCTCAACGGGGGCTGGGGGGTGGGAAGGAGGGGTGTGTGGGGGGGTGGGGTTGGGGGAGGGGGACACGGCAGGGGATATCAGAATCTTCTCATGCATATTTTCATAAAATGAAAATACTTTTTTTTCTTTTCTCCCGCCAACTGATGTGGGTTTCCGTAAAAAAAGAACCAAAAAAAAACAAAACAAAAAAAACAAAGGGAGGAAAGTGGCCAGACATGCTAGAAGCGTCCTGGTGTTGTCTCCCTTTGTGACGTGCCCACAGGTGACGACCCAGGGGCTCCCAGCAGGGCGTGCAGAGGATGCTGGGAGTGATGAGGTCAGCTGACATCAGAGCCCAGCTCCTTCACCTCCCCCCTGCGTCCTGCTCTCTCAACACTGCTCCTTCACCTCCCCCCTGCGTCCTGCTCTCTCACACTGCTCCTTCACCTCCCCCCACGTCCTGCTCTCTCACAGTGCTCCTTCACCTCCCCCCACGTCCTGCTCTCTCACAGTGCTCCTTCACCTCCCCCCACGTCCTGCTCTCTCACACTGCTCCTTCACCTCCCCCCACGTCCTGCTCTCTCACAGTGCTCCTTCACCTCCCCCCTGCGTCCTGCTCTCTCACAGTGCTCCTTCACCTCCCCCCTGCGTCCTGCTCTCTCACCACTGCTCCTTCACCTCCCCCCTGCGTCCTGCTCTCTCACAGTGCTCCTTCACCTCCCCCCACGTCCTGCTCTCTCACCACTGCTCCTTCACCTCCCCCCACGTCCTGCTTTCTCACCAATGCTCTTTCCGCTGCCTGCCCCCAGAACTAAAGCCTCAAAAACGTCAAAAGTGGCCGGGTCCCTTCACACTTCTTCTCCAACACGATCATCATGAAAAAAGTCGTCTGCCACCGGTTCCTCCTTCTCCATGTCGGCCGTGTCACGTGGCAGCGCTGGCACTCCGATGTTCACCGTGGTGAAGAAGGCCATCTTTTCTCTGGAAACCACCAAAATAATCATGGTGTTGTTGCTTGTTTTCTTATCTGTTCTCTGAAAACCACCACAATAAACAAGGGGTTGTTGCTTTTTTTGGGTTATAATTATTTTCTCTGAAAACCACAAGAATAAATATGCTGCTGCTTGCTAGTCTTTTCTCTGATAACCAGCACAATAAACATGATAGTGTTGTTTGTATTTTATCTTTTCTCTGGAAACCATCTGAACAAACATGATGGTGGTGAATGTTTATCTTTTCTCTGAAATTCAGCAAAATAAATCTGATTTTATTACTTGTTTATCTTTTCCCTGGAAACCATTAAAACGGACATGGCAGCAGTCAGCTCCTTTTCATTACTGGACACCCCCTAACTCAGTCAGCTCCTTTTCATTACTGGACACCCCCTAACCCAGTCAGCTCCTTTTCATTACTGGACACCCCCTAACTCAGTCAGCTCCTTTTCATTACTGGACACCCCCTAACCCAGTCAGCTCCTTTTCATTACTGGACACCCCCTAACTCAGTCAGCTCCTTTACATTACTGGACACCCCCTAACTCAGTCAGCTCCTTTTCATTACTGGACACCCCCTAACACCACCCTGCATTTCCCCATCACTCACGTTGTTAACAGGAACATTTCTCACCTATTTCTCCACAGCAGACAAGGATTCCCTCTACACTAAGGTCACTTTTTTGGTTACTGCTGTTGTTGTAAATGCTTCACACATCCATAAAATGTGCTTGTGCCAGCGAATGCTCACACACAGACACACAGGCAATGACACACACAGACACTGACAAATACACAGATAAAGACACACACACACACACTCATAGACATACAGATACAAGACACAGACACACATACACACAGTTAAAGACACAGACGCACAGACATGAGCACTACCTAAAGGACCTGGCACGAGCTTTCTGTGACCCCTGCCTCATACGCTGGACGTCTCTGGTCACTTTCTTCATGAGGTGTTCCGCCCTGCGGTCCTGCTTCGACACACGGCCCTTGGTGTCCAACTGTTGCTGCAATCATATTACTCAGGTTACACACTACACACTTGGCGTCCCACAGTTGCTGCAATCATGACACGTCACACACTACACACTTGGCATCCCACTGTTGCTGCAATCATGACACGTTACACACTACACACTTGGCATCCCACGGTTGCTGCAATCATGACACGTCACACACTACACACTTGGCATCCCACTGTTGCTGCAATCATGACACGTTACACACTACACACTTGGCATCCCACGGTTGCTGCAATCATGACACATCACACACTACACACTTGGCGTCCCACAGTTGCTGCAATCATGACACGTCACACACTACACACTTGGCATCCCACTGTTGCTGCAATTATGACACGTCACACACTACACACTTGGCATCCCACAGTTGCTGCAATCATATTACTCAAGTTACACACTACACACTTGGCATCCCATTGTTGCTGCAATAATATTACTCAGGTTACACACTACACACTTGGCATCCCACTGTTGCTGCAATCATGACACGTTACACACTACACACTTGGCGTCCCACTGTTGCTGCAATCATGACATGTTACACACTACACACTTGGAGTCCCACTGTTGCTGCAATCATGACACGTTACACACTACACACTTGGCATCCCACTGTTGCTGCAATCATGACACGTTACACACTACACACTTGGAGTCCCACTGTTGCTGCAATCATGACACGTTACACACTACACACTTGGCATCCCACTGTTGCTGCAATCATGACACGTTACACACTACACACTTGAAGTCCCACTGTTGCTACAATCATGACACGTTACACACTACACACTTGAAGTCCCACTGTTGATGCAATCGTAACACTCATTTCACTTACACACTACAGCTGTGTATGAACCTGTATGGAAATGTATGCATATTGCAACCATATAGAAATCACAAACTGGAAATGACTGATTAGGTGACAAAGTCACAGAAAAACAGGGGGAGACAAACTGAACATGTATGTAGCAGTGATGTATGTAGCAGTGATGTATGTAGCAGTGATGTATGTAGCAGTGCATGTGCCAGAAATGGCCCTAATTGTTTTGGAAATGTGTGTATTGTTAGATCTACGCTATACTTTGTGTTAATGTGTGTATTGTTAGATCTACGCTATACTTTGTGTTAATGTGTGTATTGTTAGACCTACGCTATACTTTGTGTTCATGTGTGTATTGTTAGATCTACGCTATACTTTGTGTTAATGTGTGTATTGTTAGATCTACGCTATACTTTGTGTTAATATGTGTATTGTTAGACCTACGCTATACTTTGTGTTAATATGTGTATTGTTAGACCTACGCTATACTTTGTGTTAATGTGTGTATTGTTAGACCTACGCTATACTTTGTGTTAATGTGTGTATTGTTAGATCTACGCTATACTTTGTGTTCATGTGTGTATTGTTAGATCTACGCTATACTTTGTGTTCATGTGTGTATTGTTAGATCTACGCTATACTTTGTGTTCATGTGTGTATTGTTAGATCTACGCTATACTTTGTGTTCATGTGTGTATTGTTAGATCTGCGCTATACTTTGTGTTCATGTGTGTATTGTTAGATCTACGCTATACTTTGTGTTAACGTGTGTATTGTTAGATCTACGCTATACTTTGTGTTCATGTGTGTATTGTTAGATCTACGCTATACTTTGTGTTCATGTGTGTATTGTTAGATCTACGCTATACTTTGTGTTAACGTGTGTATTGTTAGATCTACGCTATACTTTGTGTTAATGTGGCTGTAAACAAGGAAAATGTTTTGACAACAGTATCAACATGGATCTATAACACATGATTAATGCAATGTCTTTACTGCAATTCATTTTGAAGGAATAGGACCTGCTTTGCAAGGGAAAAATACTCAGTCCAACTGTACGCTGTTTCTGTTTCAAGGAAGCTTCAAAGCAAGCAGACTGATCCCTCTACCAAAAACAATAATCAAAACTTAAAACAATGATATACTGAAAGACATCTACAAACCCACAAACAAACTTAAATTCAAATGTCACAAACCACAACAATCAGACAACTCACCCAACTGACGTATAAATACTGTTGGTATTCAAATCAACAAAACTGTTTCATAAACAAAAAGATTTTTTTTTCCACAGCAAACTATACATTTAAAGCTAAAATGATACTGCTGCTCAATACACCTGACTTATTCAGATGAACACTATTCGAGTTGTACATGATCTATCAACCATACATTTAAAGCTAAAATGACACTGCTGCTTCATACACCTTGACTTATTCAGATGAACACTATTCTTCAGAGCTGTACATGATCTATCAACCATACATTTAAAGCTAAAATGACACTGCTGCTTCATACACCTTGACTTATTCAGATGTACACTATTCTTCAGAGCTGTACATGATCTATCAACCATACATTTAAAGCTAAAATGACACTGCTGTTTCATACACTTTGACTTATTCAGATGTACACTATTCTTCAGAGTTGTACATGATCTATCAACCATACATTTAAAGCTAAAATGACACTGCTGCTTCATACACCTTGACTTATTCAGATGTACACTATTCTTCAGAGTTGTACATGATCTATCAACCATACATTTAAAGCTATAGTTTCAGTTTCAGTTAAAGCTATAATGACACTGCTGTTTCATACACCTGACTTATTCAGATGTACACTATTCTTCAGAGCTGTACATGATCTATCAACCATACATTTAAAGCTAAAATGACACTGCTGTTTCATACACCTTGACTTATTCAGATGTACACTATTCTTCAGAGCTGTACATGATCTATCAACCATACATTTAAAGCTAAAATGACACTGCTGCTTCATACACCTTGACTTATTCAGATGAACACTATTCTTCAGAGCTGTACATGATCTATCAACCATACATTTAAAGCTAAAATGACACTGCTGCTTCATACACCTTGACTTATTCAGATGTACACTATTCTTCAGAGCTGTACATGATCTATCAACCATACATTTAAAGCTAAAATGACACTGCTGTTTCATACACTTTGACTTATTCAGATGTACACTATTCTTCAGAGTTGTACATGATCTATCAACCATACATTTAAAGCTAAAATGACACTGCTACTTCATACACCTTGACTTATTCAGATGTACACTATTCTTCAGAGTTGTACATGATCTATCAACCATACATTTAAAGCTATAGTTTCAGTTTCAGTTAAAGCTATAATGACACTGCTGTTTCATACACCTGACTTATTCAGATGTACACTATTCTTCAGAGCTGTACATGATCTATCAACCATACATTTAAAGCTAAAATGACACTGCTGTTTCATACACCTTGACTTATTCAGATGTACACTATTCTTCAGAGCTGTACATGATCTATCAACCATACATTTAAAGCTAAAATGACACTGCTGTTTCATACACCTTGACTTATTCAGATGTACACTATTCTTCAGAGTTGTACATGATCTATCAACCATACATTTAAAGCTAAAATGACACTGCTACTTCATACACCTTGACTTATTCAGATGTACACTATTCTTCAGAGTTGTACATGATCTATCAACCATACATTTAAAGCTAAAATGACACTGCTACTTCATACACCTTGACTTATTCAGATGTACACTATTCTTCAGAGTTGTACATGATCTATCAACCATACATTTAAAGCTTAGATGACACTGCTGTTTCATACACCTGAACACTATTCTTCAGAGCTGTACATGATCTATCAACCATACATTTAAAGCTAAAATGACACTGCTACTTCATACACCTTGACTTATTCAGATGTACACTATTCTTCAGAGTTGTACATGATCTATCAACCATACATTTAAAGCTAAAATGACACTGCTACTTCATACACCTTGACTTATTCAGATGTACACTATTCTTCAGAGTTGTACATGATCTATCAACCATACATTTAAAGCTAAAATGACACTGCTACTTCATACACCTTGACTTATTCAGATGTACACTATTCTTCAGAGTTGTACATGATCTATCAACCATACATTTAAAGCTAAAATGACACTGCTGTTTCATACACCACTTATTCAGATGTACACTATTCTTCAGAGCTGTACATGATCTATCCTGGTGAATGAAGTGCAAGGTGAAGCAAGGCAGACCAGCCAACATGCCCATGTAACAATCACACACTGACTGCAACACTTCTTCCTCAACATGCCAGTGGTTCAGTTTCACTGTGAATGTGTAAGGTCCTAACATTGTTAGAAGAAGTACATGACAAGACTGATGAGGTTGTCTTCCCTGGTTTGATCACCAGCAACTCAGTCTGTAATGATGTCCAAAGCCAGTACGGTCATGAATGTAATGTTCCTTCATACACGCTTTGTTTCTAAAGAGAACTAACAAATACGTGCCCTTGGTGGCTAAAAATTCACTCTTTTTCTGTGATGGGTATGGATGTTCATGCTGAATTTCCCAATGAAAAAAGGACCACAAAAGTATGCCACTGTTAAAAAAAAAAAAAAGAAGACAAAAAACAACAACAAACAAAACACACATGCACATCTGATGTGTCTGACATGCCAGTTCAGATGTTAAAAAAAAATAAAGAAGACAAAAAACAACAACAAACAAAACACACATGCACATCTGATGTGTCTGACATGCCAGTTCAGATGTTAAAAAAAAAAAAAAAAAAAAAAAATAGACGACTAAAAACAACAAACAAAAAACACATGCACATCTGACGTGTCTGACATGCCAGTTCAGATGCCAGGATCACAATTAACTGGAGTCAAAAGACACTCTTATGTTATTTTTATCAGAAGTTAAAAAAACAAAACAACAACAAAAACTGCAAACCCATTACAATCATACTTCATTTTACACCTTCTGTTTTGATTCAAAAATGATAAATGTAATGAAAACAATACACGATTATCATTGTGCATACTGTGTACCAAAACAACTGCTGTTATCTCTTTTATGAATGAATGCACCGAATTCTTTCGTCTTTTGTCTTCATAGTCTTTGCCCAACCCAGTATCAGAAAAATGCCACATCTTACTGACATGGCTATGCATGCATCCTAAACATCCACATTACACAGAAGGGCAGTGTTGGAGTCACATCCTAAACATCCACATTACAGAGGGCACAGTGTTGGAGCCACATCCTAAACATCCACATTACAGAGGGCACAGTGTTGGAGTCACATCCTAAACATCCACATTACAGAGGGCAGTGTTGGAGCCACATCCTAAACATCCACATTACAGAGGGCACAGTGTTGGAGCCACATCCTAAACATCCACATTACAGAGGGCAGTGTTGGAGCCACATCCTAAACATCCACATTACAGAGGGCACAGTGTTGGAGTCACATCCTAAACATCCACATTACAGAGGGCAGTGTTGGAGCCACATCCTAAACATCCACATTACAGAGGGCACAGTGTTGGAGCCACATCCTAAACATCCACAATACAGAGGGCACAGTGTTGGAGTCACATCCTAAACATCCACATTACAGAGGGCACAGTGTTGGAGCCACATCCTAAACATCCACATTACAGAGGGCACAGTGTTGGAGTCACATCCTAAACATCCACATTACAGAGGGCACAGTGTTGGAGCCACATCCTAAACATCCACATTACAGAGGGCACAGTGTTGGAGCCACATCCTAAACATCCACAATACAGAGGGCACAGTGTTGGAGCCACATCCTAAACATCCACATTACAGAGGGCACAGTGTTGGAGCCACATCCTAAACATCCACAATACAGAGGGCACAGTGTTGGAGCCACATCCTAAACATCCACATTACAGAGGGCACAGTGTTGGAGCCACATCCTAAACATCCACAATACAGAGGGCACAGTGTTGGAGCCACATCCTAAACATCCACAATACAGAGGGCACAGTGTTGGAGCCACATCCTAAACATCCACAATACAGAGGGCAGTGTTGGAGCCACATCCTAAACATCCACATTACAGAGGGCACAGTGTTGGAGCCACATCCTAAACATCCACATTACAGAGGGCACAGTGTTGGAGCCACATCCTAAACATCCACATTACAGAGGGCAGTGTTGGAGCCACATCCTAAACATCCACATTACAGAGGGCAGTGTTGGAGCCACATCCTAAACATCCACAATACAGAGGGCAGTGTTGGAGCCACATCCTAAACATCCACAATACAGAGGGCACAGTGTTGGAGCCACATCCTAAACATCCACATTACAGAGGGCAGTGTTGGAGCCACATCCTAAACATCCACATTACAGAGGGCACAGTGTTGGAGCCACATCCTAAACATCCACAATACAGAGGGCAGTGTTGGAGCCACATCCTAAACATCCACATTACAGAGGGCAGTGTTGGAGTCACATCCTAAACATCCACATTACAGAGGGCAGTGTTGGAGCCACATCCTAAACATCCACAATACAGAGGGCAGTGTTGGAGCCACATCCTAAACATCCACAATACAGAGGGCAGTGTTGGAGCCACATCCTAAACATCCACAATACAGAGGGCACAGTGTTGGAGCCACATCCTAAACATCCACATTTCAGAGGAGGGCAGACAGCTGGAGCCACATCCTAAACATCCACATTTCAGAGGAGGGCAGACAGCTGGAGCCACAACACAACAGGTTCCAGACACACCAAAGTTCACTTCAACACATGCAGTCTTCAGCATCTTACGTCTTTTTCCCTTGGCCCAGGATGCTAGAATCAAAGCAGTGTATCACATGTTTTTATCAATGTATGACAACCTCAAGGCTATCATTCTGATTTCTATGAATCAAAGCAGTGTATCACATGTTTTTATCAATGTATGACAACCTCAAGGCTACCATTCTGATTTCTATGAATCAAAGCAGTGTATCACATGTTTTTATCAATGTATGACAACCTCAAGGCTACCATTCTGATTTCTATGAACCAAAGCAGTGTATCACATGTTTTTATCAATGTATGACAACCTCAAGGCTATCATTCTGATTTCTATGAACCAAAGCAGTGTATCACATGTTTTTATCAATGTATGACAACCTCAAGGCTATCATTCTGATTTCTATGAACCAAAGCAGTGTATCACATGTTTTTATCAATGTATGACAACCTCAAGGCTATCATTCTGATTTCTATGAATCAAAGCAGTGTATCACATGTTTTTATCAATGTATGACAACCTCAAGGCTACCATTCTGATTTCTATGAACCAAAGCAGTGTATCACATGTTTTTATCAATGTATGACACCCTCAAGGCTATCATTCTGATTTCTATGAATCAAAGCAGTGTATCACATGTTTTTATCAATGTATGACACCCTCAAGGCTACCATTCTGATTTCTATCTTGCAAAATGGTCTAACAGAATAATTTAGTACACTACAACATATTTGTTGACATTCTGCTGCTGTAAGTCACTTCATAACCAGATATAGTACCTTGAAGTACCTTACTCTGTGTGTGTGTGTGTGTGTGTGTGTGTGTGTGTGTGTGTGTGTGTGTGTCTGTGTGTGCGCACAAACAGGTGAACACTGGAAAGAAAGGCAAGGTCAGCTTGGCTGCCTGTGAAACTGGTCAGTGTAGGTGAGAAAGAAGACAGAGAGAAAAGAGGGGTGAGAAAGAAGAAGACAGAGAGAAAAGAGGGGTGAGAAAGAAGGAGACAGAGAGAAAAGAGGGGTGAGAAAGAAGGCAGACAGAAAAGAGGGGTGAGAAAGAAGAAGACAGAGAGAAAAGAGGAGGTGAGAAAGAAGAAGACAGAGAGAAAAGAGGAGGTGAGAAAGAAGACAGAGAGAAAAGAGGGGTGAGAAAGAAGGCAGACAGAAAAGAGGGGTGAGAAAGAAGAAGACAGAGAGAAAAGAGGAGGTGAGAAAGAAGACAGAGAGAAAAGAGGGGTGAGAAAGAAGGCAGACAGAAAAGAGGGGTGAGAAAGAAGACAGAGAGAAAAGAGGGGTGAGAAAGAGGGGGTGAGAAAGAAGACAGAGAGAAAAGAGGGGTGAGAAAGAAGAAGACAGAGAGAAAAGAGGGGTGAGAAAGAAGACAGAGAGAAAAGAGGGGGTGAGAAAGAAGACAGAGAGAAAAGAGGGGGTGAGAAAGAAGACAGAGAGAAAAGAGGGGTGAGAAAGAAGACAGAGAGAAAAGAGAGAAAGAAGACAGAGAGAAAAGAGGGGTGAGAAAGAAGAAGACAGAGAGAAAAGAGGGGTGAGAAAGAAGACAGAGAGAAAAGAGGGGTGAGAAAGAAGACAGAGAGAAAAGAGAGAAAGAAGACAGAGAGAAAAGAGGGGTGAGAAAGAAGAAGACAGAGAGAAAAGAGGGGTGAGAAAGAAGAAGAGAGAAAAGAGGGGGTGAGAAAGAAGAAGAGAGAAAAGAGGGGGTGAGAAAGAAGAAGACAGAGAGAAAAGAGGCGTGAGAAAGAAGAAGAGAGAAAAGAGGGGGTGAGAAAGAAGAAGACAGAGAGAAAAGAGGGGTGAGAAAGAAGAAGAGAGAAAAGAGGGGTGAGAAAGAAGAAGACAGAGAGAAAAGAGGGGGTGAGAAAGAAGAAGACAGAGAGAAAAGGGGGGTGAGAAAGAAGAAGAGAGAAAAGAGGGGGTGAGAAAGAAGACAGAGAAAAGAGAGAAAGAAGACAGAGAGAAAAGAGGGGTGAGAAAGAAGAAGACAGAGAGAAAAGAGGGGTGAGAAAGAAGAAGAGAGAAAAGAGGGGGTGAGAAAGAAGAAGAGAGAAAAGAGGGGGTGAGAAAGAAGAAGACAGAGAGAAAAGAGGCGTGAGAAAGAAGAAGAGAGAAAAGAGGGGGTGAGAAAGAAGAAGACAGAGAGAAAAGAGGGGTGAGAAAGAAGAAGAGAGAAAAGAGGGGTGAGAAAGAAGAAGACAGAGAGAAAAGAGGGGGTGAGAAAGAAGAAGACAGAGAGATAAGAGGGGTGAGAAAGAAGAAGAGAGAAAAGAGGGGGTGAGAAAGAAGACAGAGAAAAGAGGGGGTGAGAAAGAGGGGGTGAGAAAGAAGACAGAGAGAAAAGGGGGATGAGAAAGAAGAAGACAGAGAGAAAAGAGGGGTGAGAAAGAAGAAGACAGAGAGAAAAGAGGGGTGAGAAAGAAGAAGACAGAGAGAAAAGAGAGGTGAGAAAGAAGACAGAGAGAAAAGAGGGGTGAGAAAGAAGAAGACAGAAAAGAGAAGGTGAGAAAGAAGACAGAGAGAAAAGAGGGGTGAGAAAGAAGAAGACAGAGAGAAAAGAGGGGGTGAGAAAGAAGAAGACAGAGAGAAAAGAGGGGGTGAGAAAGAAGAAGACAGAGAGAAAAGAGGGGGTGAGAAAGAAGACAGAGAGAAAAGAGGGGTGAGAAAGAAGACAGAGAGAAAAGAGGGGGTGAGAAAGAAGACAGAGAGAAAAGAGGGGGTGAGAAAGAAGACAGAGAGAAAAGAGGGGTGAGAAAGAAGAAGACAGAGAGAAAAGAGAAGGTGAGAAAGAAGACAGAGAGAAAAGAGAAGGTGAGAAAGAAGAAGACAGAGAGAAAAGAGGGGTGAGAAAGAAGAAGACAGAGAGAAAGGAGAAGGTGAGAAAGAAGACAGAGAGAAAAGAGGGGGTGAGAAAGAAGACAGAGAGAAAAGAGGAGGTGAGAAAGAAGACAGAGAGAAGAGAGAAAAGAGAAGGTGAGAAAGAAGAAGAGAGAAAAGAGAAAAGAGGGGTGAGAAAGAAGAAGACAGAGAGAAGAGAGAAAAGAGAAGGTGAGAAAGAAGAAGACAGAGAGAAGAGAGAAAAAAGGGGTGAGAAAGAAGAAGACAGAGAGAAAAGTGGAGTGAGAAAGAAGACAGAGAGAAGAGAGAAAAGAGGGGTGAGAAAGAAGAAGACAGAGAGAAAAGAGGGGGTGAGAAAGAAGAAGACAGAGAGAAAAGAGGGGGTGAGAAAGAAGAAGACAGAGAGAAGAGAGAAAAGAGAAGGTGAGAAAGAAGAAGACAGAGAGAAAAGTGGAGTGAGAAAGAAGACAGAGAGAAGAGAGAAAAGAGGGGTGAGAAAGAAGAAGACAGAGAGAAGAGAGAAAAGAGGGGTGAGAAAGAAGAAGACAGAGAGAAAAGTGGGGTGAGAAAGAAGAAGACAGAGAGAAAAGAGAGAAAGAAGACAGAGAGAAAAGAGGAGGTGAGAAAGAAGAAGACAGAGAGAAAAGAGAAGGTGAGAAAGAAGAAGACAGAGAGAAAAGAGGGGTGAGAAAGAAGAAGACAGAGAGAAAAGTGGGGTGAGAAAGAAGAAGACAGAGAGAAAAGAGCGGGTGAGAAAGAAGACAGAGAGAAGAGAGGAGGTGAGAAAGAAGAAGACAGAGAGAAAAGCGGAGGTGAGAAAGAAGAAGACAGAGAGAAAAGAGGAGGTGAGAAAGAAGAAGACAGAGAGAAAAGAGGAGGTGAGAAAGAAGACAGAGAGAAAAGAGGGGTGAGAAAGAAGAAGACAGAGAGAAAAGAGGAGGTGAGAAAGAAGAAGACAGAGAGAAAAGAGGGGTGAGAAAGAAGAAGACAGAGAGAAAAGAGGAGGTGAGAAAGAAGACAGAGAGAAAAGAGGGGTGAGAAAGAAGACAGAGAGAAAAGAGGGGTGAGAAAGAAGAAGACAGTGAGAAGAGAGGAGGTGAGAAAGAAGAAGACAGAGAGAAAAGAGGAGGTGAGAAAGAAGACAGAGAGAAAAGAGGGGTGAGAAAGAAGAAGACAGTGAGAAGAGAGGAGGTGAGAAAGAAGAAGACAGAGAGAAGAGAGAAGGTGAGAAAGAAGAAGACAGAGAGAAAAGAGGGGTGAGAAAGAAGAAGACAAAGAGAAAAGAGAAGGTGAGAAAGAAGAAGACAGAGAGAAAAGAGAAGGTGAGAAAGAAGAAGACAGAGAGAAAAGAGGAGATGAGAAAGAAGACAGAGAGAAAAGAGAAGGTGAGAAAGAAGAAGACAGAGAGAAAAGAGGGGTGAGAAAGAAGACAGAGAGAAAAGAGGGGGTGAGAAAGAAGACAGAGAGAAAAGAGGAGGTGAGAAAGAAGACAGAGAGAAGAGAGAAAAGAGGGGTGAGAAAGAAGAAGACAGAGAGAAGAGAGAAAAGAGAAGGTGAGAAAGAAGAAGACAGAGAGAAGAGAGAAAAAAGGGGTGAGAAAGAAGAAGACAGAGAGAAAAGTGGAGTGAGAAAGAAGACAGAGAGAAGAGAGAAAAGAGGGGTGAGAAAGAAGAAGACAGAGAGAAAAGAGGGGTGAGAAAGAAGAAGACAGAGAGAAAGGAGAAGGTGAGAAAGAAGACAGAGAGAAAAGAGGGGGTGAGAAAGAAGACAGAGAGAAAAGAGGAGGTGAGAAAGAAGACAGAGAGAAGAGAGAAAAGAGAAGGTGAGAAAGAAGAAGAGAGAAGAGAGAAAAGAGGGGTGAGAAAGAAGAAGACAGAGAGAAGAGAGAAAAGAGAAGGTGAGAAAGAAGAAGACAGAGAGAAGAGAGAAAAAAGGGGTGAGAAAGAAGAAGACAGAGAGAAAAGTGGAGTGAGAAAGAAGACAGAGAGAAGAGAGAAAAGAGGGGTGAGAAAGAAGAAGACAGAGAGAAAAGAGGGGGTGAGAAAGAAGACAGAGAGAAAAGAGGGGGTGAGAAAGAAGAAGACAGAGAGAAAAGAGGGGGTGAGAAAGAAGAAGACAGAGAGAAGAGAGAAAAGAGAAGGTGAGAAAGAAGAAGACAGAGAGAAAAGTGGAGTGAGAAAGAAGACAGAGAGAAGAGAGAAAAGAGGGGTGAGAAAGAAGAAGACAGAGAGAAGAGAGAAAAGAGGGGTGAGAAAGAAGAAGACAGAGAGAAAAGAGGGGTGAGAAAGAAGAAGACAGAGAGAAAAGTGGGGTGAGAAAGAAGAAGACAGAGAGAAAAGAGAGAAAGAAGACAGAGAGAAAAGAGGAGGTGAGAAAGAAGAAGACAGAGAGAAAAGAGAAGGTGAGAAAGAAGAAGACAGAGAGAAAAGAGGGGTGAGAAAGAAGAAGACAGAGAGAAAAGTGGGGTGAGAAAGAAGAAGACAGAGAGAAAAGAGCGGGTGAGAAAGAAGACAGAGAGAAGAGAGGAGGTGAGAAAGAAGAAGACAGAGAGAAAAGCGGAGGTGAGAAAGAAGAAGACAGAGAGAAAAGAGGAGGTGAGAAAGAAGAAGACAGAGAGAAAAGAGGAGGTGAGAAAGAAGACAGAGAGAAAAGAGGGGTGAGAAAGAAGAAGACAGAGAGAAAAGAGGAGGTGAGAAAGAAGAAGACAGAGAGAAAAGAGGGGTGAGAAAGAAGAAGACAGAGAGAAAAGAGGAGGTGAGAAAGAAGACAGAGAGAAAAGAGGGGTGAGAAAGAAGACAGAGAGAAAAGAGGGGGTGAGAAAGAAGACAGAGAGAAAAGAGGGGGTGAGAAAGAAGACAGAGAGAAAAGAGGGGTGAGAAAGAAGAAGACAGAGAGAAAAGAGAAGGTGAGAAAGAAGACAGAGAGAAAAGAGAAGGTGAGAAAGAAGAAGACAGAGAGAAAAGAGGAAAGAGAAGGTGAGAAAGAAGAAGACAGAGAGAAAAGAGGGGTGAGAAAGAAGACAGAGAGAAAAGAGAAGGTGAGAAAGAAGACAGAGAGAAAAGAGGGGGTGAGAAAGAAGACAGAGAGAAAAGAGGGGTGAGAAAGAAGACAGAGAGAAAAGAGAAGGTGAGAAAGAAGACAGAGAGAAAAGAGGGGGTGAGAAAGAAGACAGAGAGAAAAGAGGGGGTGAGAAAGAAGACAGAGAGAAAAGAGGAGGTGAGAAAGAAGACAGAGAGAAGAGAGAAAAGAGAAGGTGAGAAAGAAGAAGAGAGAAGAGAGAAAAGAGGGGTGAGAAAGAAGAAGACAGAGAGAAGAGAGAAAAGAGAAGGTGAGAAAGAAGAAGACAGAGAGAAGAGAGAAAATAGGGGTGAGAAAGAAGAAGACAGAGAGAAAAGTGGAGTGAGAAAGAAGACAGAGAGAAGAGAGAAAAGAGGGGTGAGAAAGAAGAAGACAGAGAGAAAAGAGGGGGTGAGAAAGAAGAAGACAGAGAGAAAAGAGGGGGTGAGAAAGAAGAAGACAGAGAGAAAAGAGGGGGTGAGAAAGAAGAAGACAGAGAGAAGAGAGAAAAGAGAAGGTGAGAAAGAAGAAGACAGAGAGAAAAGTGGAGTGAGAAAGAAGACAGAGAGAAGAGAGAAAAGAGGGGTGAGAAAGAAGAAGACAGAGAGAAGAGAGAAAAGAGGGGTGAGAAAGAAGAAGACAGAGAGAAAAGTGGGGTGAGAAAGAAGAAGACAGAGAGAAAAGAGAGAAAGAAGACAGAGAGAAAAGAGGAGGTGAGAAAGAAGAAGACAGAGAGAAAAGAGAAGGTGAGAAAGAAGAAGACAGAGAGAAGAGAGAAAAAAGGGGTGAGAAAGAAGAAGACAGAGAGAAAAGTGGAGTGAGAAAGAAGACAGAGAGAAAAGTGGGGTGAGAAAGAAGAAGACAGAGAGAAAAGAGCGGGTGAGAAAGAAGACAGAGAGAAGAGAGGAGGTGAGAAAGAAGAAGACAGAGAGAAAAGCGGAGGTGAGAAAGAAGAAGACAGAGAGAAAAGAGGAGGTGAGAAAGAAGAAGACAGAGAGAAAAGAGGAGGTGAGAAAGAAGACAGAGAGAAAAGAGGGGTGAGAAAGAAGAAGACAGAGAGAAAAGAGGAGGTGAGAAAGAAGAAGACAGAGAGAAAAGAGCGGTGAGAAAGAAGAAGACAGAGAGAAAAGAGGAGGTGAGAAAGAAGACAGAGAGAAAAGAGGGGTGAGAAAGAAGACAGAGAGAAAAGAGGGGTGAGAAAGAAGAAGACAGTGAGAAGAGAGGAGGTGAGAAAGAAGAAGACAGAGAGAAAAGAGGAGGTGAGAAAGAAGACAGAGAGAAAAGAGGGGTGAGAAAGAAGAAGACAGTGAGAAGAGAGGAGGTGAGAAAGAAGAAGATAGAGAGAAGAGAGAAGGTGAGAAAGAAGAAGACAGAGAGAAAAGAGGGGTGAGAAAGAAGAAGACAAAGAGAAAAGAGAAGGTGAGAAAGAAGAAGACAGAGAGAAAAGAGAAGGTGAGAAAGAAGAAGAGAGAGAGAAAAGAGGAGATGAGAAAGAAGACAGAGAGAAAAGAGAAGGTGAGAAAGAAGAAGACAGAGAGAAAAGAGGGGTGAGAAAGAAGACAGAGAGAAAAGAGGGGTGAGAAAGAAGAAGACAGAGAGAAAGGAGAAGGTGAGAAAGAAGACAGAGAGAAAAGAGGGGGTGAGAAAGAAGACAGAGAGAAAAGAGGAGGTGAGAAAGAAGACAGAGAGAAGAGAGAAAAGAGGGGTGAGAAAGAAGAAGACAGAGAGAAGAGAGAAAAGAGAAGGTGAGAAAGAAGAAGACAGAGAGAAGAGAGAAAAAAGGGGTGAGAAAGAAGAAGACAGAGAGAAAAGTGGAGTGAGAAAGAAGACAGAGAGAAGAGAGAAAAGAGGGGTGAGAAAGAAGAAGACAGAGAGAAAAGAGGGGTGAGAAAGAAGAAGACAGAGAGAAAGGAGAAGGTGAGAAAGAAGACAGAGAGAAAAGAGGGGGTGAGAAAGAAGACATAGAGAAAAGAGGGGTGAGAAAGAAGACAGAGAGAAAAGAGGAGGTGAGAAAGAAGACAGAGAGAAGAGAGAAAAGAGAAGGTGAGAAAGAAGAAGAGAGAAGAGAGAAAAGAGGGGTGAGAAAGAAGAAGACAGAGAGAAGAGAGAAAAGAGAAGGTGAGAAAGAAGAAGACAGAGAGAAGAGAGAAAAAAGGGGTGAGAAAGAAGAAGACAGAGAGAAAAGTGGAGTGAGAAAGAAGACAGAGAGAAGAGAGAAAAGAGGGGTGAGAAAGAAGAAGACAGAGAGAAAAGAGGGGGTGAGAAAGAAGACAGAGAGAAAAGAGGGGGTGAGAAAGAAGAAGACAGAGAGAAAAGAGGGGGTGAGAAAGAAGAAGACAGAGAGAAGAGAGAAAAGAGAAGGTGAGAAAGAAGAAGACAGAGAGAAAAGTGGAGTGAGAAAGAAGACAGAGAGAAGAGAGAAAAGAGGGGTGAGAAAGAAGAAGACAGAGAGAAGAGAGAAAAGAGGGGTGAGAAAGAAGAAGACAGAGAGAAAAGAGGGGTGAGAAAGAAGAAGACAGAGAGAAAAGTGGGGTGAGAAAGAAGAAGACAGAGAGAAAAGAGAGAAAGAAGACAGAGAGAAAAGAGGAGGTGAGAAAGAAGAAGACAGAGAGAAAAGAGAAGGTGAGAAAGAAGAAGACAGAGAGAAAAGAGGGGTGAGAAAGAAGAAGACAGAGAGAAAAGTGGGGTGAGAAAGAAGAAGACAGAGAGAAAAGAGCGGGTGAGAAAGAAGACAGAGAGAAGAGAGGAGGTGAGAAAGAAGAAGACAGAGAGAAAAGCGGAGGTGAGAAAGAAGAAGACAGAGAGAAAAGAGGAGGTGAGAAAGAAGAAGACAGAGAGAAAAGAGGAGGTGAGAAAGAAGACAGAGAGAAAAGAGGGGTGAGAAAGAAGAAGACAGAGAGAAAAGAGGAGGTGAGAAAGAAGAAGACAGAGAGAAAAGAGGGGTGAGAAAGAAGAAGACAGAGAGAAAAGAGGAGGTGAGAAAGAAGACAGAGAGAAAAGAGGGGTGAGAAAGAAGACAGAGAGAAAAGAGGGGGTGAGAAAGAAGACAGAGAGAAAAGAGGGGGTGAGAAAGAAGACAGAGAGAAAAGAGGGGTGAGAAAGAAGAAGACAGAGAGAAAAGAGAAGGTGAGAAAGAAGACAGAGAGAAAAGAGAAGGTGAGAAAGAAGAAGACAGAGAGAAAAGAGGGGTGAGAAAGAAGAAGACAGAGAGAAAGGAGAAGGTGAGAAAGAAGACAGAGAGAAAAGAGGGGGTGAGAAAGAAGACAGAGAGAAAAGAGGAGGTGAGAAAGAAGACAGAGAGAAGAGAGAAAAGAGAAGGTGAGAAAGAAGAAGAGAGAAGAGAGAAAAGAGGGGTGAGAAAGAAGAAGACAGAGAGAAGAGAGAAAAGAGAAGGTGAGAAAGAAGAAGACAGAGAGAAGAGAGAAAAAAGGGGTGAGAAAGAAGAAGACAGAGAGAAAAGTGGAGTGAGAAAGAAGACAGAGAGAAGAGAGAAAAGAGGGGTGAGAAAGAAGAAGACAGAGAGAAAAGAGGGGGTGAGAAAGAAGAAGACAGAGAGAAAAGAGGGGGTGAGAAAGAAGAAGACAGAGAGAAAAGAGGGGGTGAGAAAGAAGAAGACAGAGAGAAGAGAGAAAAGAGAAGGTGAGAAAGAAGAAGACAGAGAGAAAAGTGGAGTGAGAAAGAAGACAGAGAGAAGAGAGAAAAGAGGGGTGAGAAAGAAGAAGACAGAGAGAAGAGAGAAAAGAGGGGTGAGAAAGAAGAAGACAGAGAGAAAAGAGAGAAAGAAGACAGAGAGAAAAGAGGAGGTGAGAAAGAAGAAGACAGAGAGAAAAGAGAAGGTGAGAAAGAAGAAGACAGAGAGAAAAGAGGGGTGAGAAAGAAGAAGACAGAGAGAAAAGTGGGGTGAGAAAGAAGAAGACAGAGAGAAAAGAGCGGGTGAGAAAGAAGACAGAGAGAAGAGAGGAGGTGAGAAAGAAGAAGACAGAGAGAAAAGCGGAGGTGAGAAAGAAGAAGACAGAGAGAAAAGAGGAGGTGAGAAAGAAGAAGACAGAGAGAAAAGAGGAGGTGAGAAAGAAGACAGAGAGAAAAGAGGGGTGAGAAAGAAGAAGACAGAGAGAAAAGAGGAGGTGAGAAAGAAGAAGACAGAGAGAAAAGAGGGGTGAGAAAGAAGAAGACAGAGAGAAAAGAGGAGGTGAGAAAGAAGACAGAGAGAAAAGAGGGGTGAGAAAGAAGACAGAGAGAAAAGAGGGGTGAGAAAGAAGAAGACAGTGAGAAGAGAGGAGGTGAGAAAGAAGAAGACAGAGAGAAAAGAGGAGGTGAGAAAGAAGACAGAGAGAAAAGAGGGGTGAGAAAGAAGAAGACAGTGAGAAGAGAGGAGGTGAGAAAGAAGAAGACAGAGAGAAGAGAGAAGGTGAGAAAGAAGAAGACAGAGAGAAAAGAGGGGTGAGAAAGAAGAAGACAAAGAGAAAAGAGAAGGTGAGAAAGAAGAAGACAGAGAGAAAAGAGAAGGTGAGAAAGAAGAAGACAGAGAGAAAAGAGGAGATGAGAAAGAAGACAGAGAGAAAAGAGAAGGTGAGAAAGAAGAAGACAGAGAGAAAAGAGGGGTGAGAAAGAAGACAGAGAGAAAAGAGGGGTGAGAAAGAAGAAGACAGAGAGAAAGGAGAAGGTGAGAAAGAAGACAGAGAGAAAAGAGGGGGTGAGAAAGAAGACAGAGAGAAAAGAGGAGGTGAGAAAGAAGACAGAGAGAAGAGAGAAAAGAGGGGTGAGAAAGAAGAAGACAGAGAGAAGAGAGAAAAGAGGTGAGAAAGAAGAAGACAGAGAGAAGAGAGAAAAAAGGGGTGAGAAAGAAGAAGACAGAGAGAAAAGTGGAGTGAGAAAGAAGACAGAGAGAAGAGAGAAAAGAGGGGTGAGAAAGAAGAAGACAGAGAGAAAAGAGGGGTGAGAAAGAAGAAGACAGAGAGAAAGGAGAAGGTGAGAAAGAAGACAGAGAGAAAAGAGGGGGTGAGAAAGAAGACATAGAGAAAAGAGGAGGTGAGAAAGAAGACAGAGAGAAGAGAGAAAAGAGAAGGTGAGAAAGAAGAAGAGAGAAGAGAGAAAAGAGGGGTGAGAAAGAAGAAGACAGAGAGAAGAGAGAAAAGAGAAGGTGAGAAAGAAGAAGACAGAGAGAAGAGAGAAAAAAGGGGTGAGAAAGAAGAAGACAGAGAGAAAAGTGGAGTGAGAAAGAAGACAGAGAGAAGAGAGAAAAGAGGGGTGAGAAAGAAGAAGACAGAGAGAAAAGAGGGGGTGAGAAAGAAGAAGACAGAGAGAAAAGAGGGGGTGAGAAAGAAGAAGACAGAGAGAAAAGAGGGGGTGAGAAAGAAGAAGACAGAGAGAAGAGAGAAAAGAGAAGGTGAGAAAGAAGAAGACAGAGAGAAAAGTGGAGTGAGAAAGAAGACAGAGAGAAGAGAGAAAAGAGGGGTGAGAAAGAAGAAGACAGAGAGAAGAGAGAAAAGAGGGGTGAGAAAGAAGAAGACAGAGAGAAAAGAGGGGTGAGAAAGAAGAAGACAGAGAGAAAAGTGGGGTGAGAAAGAAGAAGACAGAGAGAAAAGAGAGAAAGAAGACAGAGAGAAAAGAGGAGGTGAGAAAGAAGAAGACAGAGAGAAAAGTGGGGTGAGAAAGAAGAAGACAGAGAGAAAAGAGCGGGTGAGAAAGAAGACAGAGAGAAGAGAGGAGGTGAGAAAGAAGAAGACAGAGAGAAAAGCGGAGGTGAGAAAGAAGAAGACAGAGAGAAAAGAGGAGGTGAGAAAGAAGAAGACAGAGAGAAAAGAGGAGGTGAGAAAGAAGACAGAGAGAAAAGAGGGGTGAGAAAGAAGAAGACAGAGAGAAAAGAGGAGGTGAGAAAGAAGAAGACAGAGAGAAAAGAGGGGTGAGAAAGAAGAAGACAGAGAGAAAAGAGGAGGTGAGAAAGAAGACAGAGAGAAAAGAGGGGTGAGAAAGAAGACAGAGAGAAAAGAGGGGTGAGAAAGAAGAAGACAGTGAGAAGAGAGGAGGTGAGAAAGAAGAAGACAGAGAGAAAAGAGGAGGTGAGAAAGAAGACAGAGAGAAAAGAGGAGGTGAGAAAGAAGAAGACAGAGAGAAGAGAGAAAAGAGGTGAGAAAGAAGAAGACAGAGAGAAGAGAGAAAAAAGGGGTGAGAAAGAAGAAGACAGAGAGAAAAGTGGAGTGAGAAAGAAGACAGAGAGAAGAGAGAAAAGAGGGGTGAGAAAGAAGAAGACAGAGAGAAAAGAGGGGTGAGAAAGAAGAAGACAGAGAGAAAGGAGAAGGTGAGAAAGAAGACAGAGAGAAAAGAGGGGGTGAGAAAGAAGACATAGAGAAAAGAGGAGGTGAGAAAGAAGACAGAGAGAAGAGAGAAAAGAGAAGGTGAGAAAGAAGAAGAGAGAAGAGAGAAAAGAGGGGTGAGAAAGAAGAAGACAGAGAGAAGAGAGAAAAGAGAAGGTGAGAAAGAAGAAGACAGAGAGAAGAGAGAAAAAAGGGGTGAGAAAGAAGAAGACAGAGAGAAAAGTGGAGTGAGAAAGAAGACAGAGAGAAGAGAGAAAAGAGGGGGTGAGAAAGAAGAAGACAGAGAGAAAAGAGGGGGTGAGAAAGAAGAAGACAGAGAGAAAAGAGGGGGTGAGAAAGAAGAAGACAGAGAGAAGAGAGAAAAGAGAAGGTGAGAAAGAAGAAGACAGAGAGAAAAGTGGAGTGAGAAAGAAGACAGAGAGAAGAGAGAAAAGAGGGGTGAGAAAGAAGAAGACAGAGAGAAGAGAGAAAAGAGGGGTGAGAAAGAAGAAGACAGAGAGAAAAGAGGGGTGAGAAAGAAGAAGACAGAGAGAAAAGTGGGGTGAGAAAGAAGAAGACAGAGAGAAAAGAGAGAAAGAAGACAGAGAGAAAAGAGGAGGTGAGAAAGAAGAAGACAGAGAGAAAAGAGAAGGTGAGAAAGAAGAAGACAGAGAGAAAAGAGGGGTGAGAAAGAAGAAGACAGAGAGAAAAGTGGGGTGAGAAAGAAGAAGACAGAGAGAAAAGAGCGGGTGAGAAAGAAGACAGAGAGAAGAGAGGAGGTGAGAAAGAAGAAGACAGAGAGAAAAGCGGAGGTGAGAAAGAAGAAGACAGAGAGAAAAGAGGAGGTGAGAAAGAAGAAGACAGAGAGAAAAGAGGAGGTGAGAAAGAAGACAGAGAGAAAAGAGGGGTGAGAAAGAAGAAGACAGAGAGAAAAGAGGAGGTGAGAAAGAAGAAGACAGAGAGAAAAGAGGGGTGAGAAAGAAGAAGACAGAGAGAAAAGAGGAGGTGAGAAAGAAGACAGAGAGAAAAGAGGGGTGAGAAAGAAGACAGAGAGAAAAGAGGGGTGAGAAAGAAGAAGACAGTGAGAAGAGAGGAGGTGAGAAAGAAGAAGACAGAGAGAAAAGAGGAGGTGAGAAAGAAGACAGAGAGAAAAGAGGAGGTGAGAAAGAAGACAGAGAGAAAAGAGGGGTGAGAAAGAAGAAGACAGTGAGAAGAGAGGAGGTGAGAAAGAAGAAGACAGAGAGAAGAGAGAAGGTGAGAAAGAAGAAGACAGAGAGAAAAGAGGGGTGAGAAAGAAGAAGACAAAGAGAAAAGAGAAGGTGAGAAAGAAGAAGACAGAGAGAAAAGAGAAGGTGAGAAAGAAGAAGACAGAGAGAAAAGAGGAGGTGAGAAAGAAGACAGAGAGAAAAGAGAGAAAGAAGACAGAGAGAAAAGAGGGGTGAGAAAGAAGAAGACAGAGAGAAAAGAGGAGATGAGAAAGAAGACAGAGAGAAAAGAGAGAAAGAAGACAGAGAGAAAAGAGGGGTGAGAAAGAAGAAGACAGAGAGAAAAGAGAAGGTGAGAAAGAAGAAGACAGAGAGAAAAGAGGGAGTGAGAAAGAAGAAGACAGAGAGAAGAGAGGTGATAAAGAAGACAGAGAGAAGAGAGGTGATAAAGAAGACAGAGAGAAAAGAGGGGGTGAGAAAGAAGACAGAGAGAAAAGAGGGGGTGAGAAAGAAGACAGAGAGAAAAGAGGGGTGAAGCAGAAAGGGAGACAATGCAGACAGCACACTTACCAGCCTCTCAGCCTCAGCCAGCAGTGTGTTGAATTTGTCGTTCTCCACCAGCCAGCTGGGCAGCTCTGATTCCCCTGACAACACAGCGTCATTGTTCATGGTCACTTCTTCACTTCATACAGTTCTGATTCCCCTGACAACACAGCGTCATTGTTAGGTCACTTCTTCACTTCATACAGTTCTGACTCCCTGACAACACAGCGTCACTGTTCATGGTCACTTCTTCACTTCATACAGTTCTGACTCCCTGACAACACAGCGTCATTGTTCATGGTCACTTCTTCACTTCATACAGTTCTGATTCCCTGACAACAGCGTCATTGTTCATGGTCACTTCTTCACTTCATACAGTTCTGACTCCCTGACAACACAGTGTCATTGTTCATGATCACTTCTTCACTTCATACAGTTCTGACTCCCTGACAACACAGTGTCATTGTTCATGGTCACTTCTTCACTTCATACAGTTCTGACTCCCTGACAACACAGCGTCATTGTTCATGGTCACTTCTTCACTTCATACAGTTCTGATTCCCCTGACAACACAGCGTCATTGTTCATGATCACTTCTTCACTTCATACAGTTCTGATTCCCCTGACAACACAGTGTCATTGTTCATGGTCACTTCTTCACTTCATACAGTTCTGACTCCCTGACAACACAGCGTCACTGTTCATGATCACTTCTTCACTTCATACAGTTCTGACTCCCTGACAACACAGCGTCATTGTTAGGTCACTTCTTCACTTCATAGAGTTCTGACTCCCTGACAACACAGCGTCATTGTTCATGGTCACTTCTTCACTTCATACAGTTCTGACTCCCTGACAACACAGCATCATTGTTCAGGAAGAGGACATCACTGAACTCACACACTAAGCAGGACGGAGAACAGGACAAAAGACACAAGGGACAAAAAAAGACTGACACATAGCAGTATTGTGTTGGTGTACATAGACTTTCTTCTATATGACACATAGCAGTATTGTGTTGGTGTACATAGACTTTCTTCTATATGACACATAGCAGTATTGTGTTGGTGTACACAGATTTTCTTCTGTTTGACACATAGCAGTATTGTGTTGGTGTACACAGATTTTCTTCTGTTTGACACATAGCAGTATTGTGTTGGTGTACACAGATTTTCTTCTGTTTGACACATAGCAGTATTGTGTTGGTGTACACAGATTTTCTTCTGTTTGACACATAGCAGTATTGTGTTGGTGTACACAGATTTTCTTCTGTTTGACACATAGCAGTATTGTGTTGGTGTACACAGATTTTCTTCTGTTTGACACATAGCAGTATTGTGTTGGTGCACACAGAATTTCTTTTTCACTTCTATATGACACATAGCAGTATTGTGTTGGTGCACACAGAATTTCTTTTTCACTTCTATATGACACATAGCAGTATTGTATTGGTGCACACAGATGTTTTTTTCACTTCTATGTTGTCATGTGCTGTGTGGTATAATACACTGCTGAACACGTACTGTTCATGTGAGACATGTTCATGTGAGTTTGCGCCATACAAGTACAATACACTGTCATCATCATCATCATCATCACATTCATCAGATCATACAAAGTACAATACTGTCATCATCATCACATTCATCATCATCATCATCATCACATTCATCATCATCACATTCATCAGATCACCTCTCTTCTTGGCTTGCTCCAGCTGCTGTTTCAACTCCCGCAGGCGCCAAATCTCGTCCCGCATGCACTTGAGGCGAGTGTTGAAGGCCTGCAGGTCAAGTTCAAGGTCAAGGGACGTCCTGACCGGCAGTCGCAGTGTGCTGGAACCGCTCAGCACCAGTCCGTTGGCCTGTAACATGTAACACTTGTCCTGTAACATGTAACACTTGTCCTGTAACATGTAACACTTGTCCTGTAACATGTAACACCTGGCCTGTAACATGTAACACTTGTCTTGTAACATGTAATACCTAGCCTGTAACATGTAACACTTGTCCTGTAACATGTAACACTTATCCTGTAACATGTAACACCTGGCTTGTCCTGTAACACCTGGCCTGTAACATGTAACACCTGGCTTGTCCTGTAACACCTGGCCTGTAACATGTAACACTTGTCCTGTAACACCTGGCATGTAACACTTGTCCTGTAACATGTAACACCTGGCCTGTCCTGTAACACCTGGCCTGTAACATGTAACACCTGGCTTGTCCTGTAACACCTGGCCTGTAACATGTAACACCTGGCTTGTCCTGTAACACCTGGCCTGTAACATGTAACACTTGTCTTGTAACATTGAACACCTGGCTTGTCCTGTAACACCTGGCCTGTAACATGTAACACCTGGCCTCTAACGTGTAACACTTGTACTATCACATGTAACACTTGTCCTGTTGTCTTGTAACTATCATGTAACACTTGTCCTGTAACTGTCATGTAACACCTGTCCCCATAGCATGTAACAGTTGTCATGTAACACCTGGCCTGTAACATGTAACACTTGTAACATGAAACTTTTGTCCCCGTAATGCTTGTCCTGTAGCATGTAACACCTGTCCTGTTGCATGTAACACCTGGCCTGTAACACTTGGCCTGTTGCTTGTAACACCTAGCCTGTAGCATGTAACACTTGTCCTGTAACACCTGGCCTGTAACATGTAACACTTGTCTTGTAACATGTAACACTTGTCACACTGTCCTGTAACATCTGTCCCGTAACACTTGCACTGTTGTCCTGTAACACCTTTCTTGTAACACTTGTCCTGTTAGTTTGTACTGTTTAACATTTGTCCTGTTTGTTACATGTAACACTTGTCCTGGTCAGCTGATCAGAAGAATCAACATGCTGGAGGCACTAAAAAGCAGCAGGAGAAGGGAGACAATCAAACAGAACAAGAAAGAAACAACCAAAAGGACATTTTCCAGACAACACTGAAATCACGAACTACAAAATGAGCACACATTTACACATGAATTTCGCTCATCCTCCAAAATGGATCGCTCACAAACACATGAGAACTGTGATTTATGTTTTTCTTTCAATAGGTCAAAGAAAAAAATGTACAAATACATCTTACCTGTCACCTGTCAACCTCTTACCCACCATTGTTGGGGGCTGGTTTCTGTGTCAGTGATTAACGTCAAGGACAGATACTGACTGATGTGTGTTGGGGTGCCGGAGAAGTGAGGGTAGTGGGGCTTTGTTGCTGTTGATGATGGCACTGACCTTTTTCCATCTCAGACTCTTGCGCTCCAGCGTGTTCCTCTGGAAGGGCCCCCGCTTGTACAGCGGCATGGAGCTGTCACTGTCACTGCGGTTCAGCTGTTGACACACATCGCACGTCACTTTGTGTGGCACACATCACACTGCTGACACACATCGCAGGTCACTTTGTGTGACACACATCGCACTGCTGACACACATCGCAGGTCACTTTGTGTGACACACATCGCACTGCTGACACACATCGCAGGTCACTTTGTGTGACACACATCGCACTGCTGACACACATCGCAGGTCACTTTGTGTGACACACATCGCACTGCTGACACACATCGCAGGTCACTTTGTGTGACACACATCGCACTGCTGACACACATCGCAGGTCACTTTGTGTGACACACATCGCACTGCTGACACACATCGCACGTCACTTTGTGTGACACACATCGCACTGCTGACACATCATGCTGCTCACTTTGTGTAACACACATCGCACTGCTCACTTTACATTGCACTGCTCACTGTGTAACGTGTGTCGCACTGGTCAGTTTGTGTAACACACATTGCACTGGTTACTTTGTGCCTCCAACACCCTGTCAATCATCAGGCTTCATGTAACAACCTCCACCTGTTTCCTCCAACACCCTGTCAATCATCAGGATTCATGTAACAACCTCCACCTGTTTCCTCCCCCCTGTCAATCATCAGGCTTCATGCAACAACCTCCACCTGTTTCCTCCCCCCTGTCAATGTTTCCTCCCCCCTGTCAATCATCAGACTTCATGCAACAACCTCCACCTGTTTCCTCCCCCCTGTCAATCATCAGGCTTCATGCAACAACCTCCACCTGTTTCCTCCAACACCCTGTCAATCATCAGGCTTCATGCAACAACCTCCACCTGTTTCCTCCAACACCCTGTCAATCATCAGGCTTCATGCAACAACCTCCACCTGTTTCCTCCAACACCCTGTCAATCATCAGGCTTCATGCAACAACCTCCACCTGTTTCCTCCCCCCTGTCAATCATCAGGCTTCATGCAACAACCTCCACCTGTTTCCTCCCCCCTGTCAATCATCAGGCTTCATGCAACAACCTCCACCTGTTTCCTCCAACACCCCTGTCAATCATCAGGCTTCATGCAACAACCTCCACCTGTTTCCTCCCCCCTGTCAATCATCAGGCTTCATGCAACAACCTCCACCTGTTTCCTCCAACACCCTGTCAATCATCAGGCTTCATGCAACAACCTCCACCTGTTTCCTCCCCCCTGTCAATCATCAGGCTTCATGCAACAACCTCCACCTGTTTCCTCCAACACCCTGTCAATCATCAGGCTTCATGCAACAACCTCCACCTGTTTCCTCCAACACCCCTGTCAATCATCAGGCTTCATGCAACAACCTCCACCTGTTTCCTCCAACACACTGTCAATCATCAGGCTTCATGCAACAACCTCCACCTGTTTCCTCCAACACCCTGTCAATCATCAGGCTTCATGCAACAACCTCCACCTGTTTCCTCCAACACCCTGTCAATCATCAGGCTTCATGCAACAACCTCCACCTGTTTCCTCCCCCCTGTCAATCATCAGGCTTCATGCAACAACCTCCACCTGTTTCCTCCCCCCTGTCAATCATCAGGCTTCATGCAACAACCTCCACCTGTTTCCTCCAACACCCTGTCAATCATCAGGCTTCATGCAACAACCTCCACCTGTTTCCTCAAACACCCCTGTCAATCATCAGGCTTCATGCAACAACCTCCACCTGTTTCCTCCAACACCCTGTCAATCATCAGGCTTCATGCAACAACCTCCACCTGTTTCCTCCAACACCCCTGTCAATCATCAGGCTTCATGCAACAACCTCCACCTGTTTCCTCCCCCCTGTCAATCATCAGGCTTCATGCAACAACCTCCACCTCATCTATCACCTTGACAACCTGTACTGGGGGCTGTACCCTAACTGCACGTTGTTACTTTTTCTGATCAGGAAATTCTAACGTTGTACACTGAAACAATTGTCAGCATCTTTACTGTGGCCTTGTTATCTTTACCTCAGAATGCAAAGCATGCTGTGCTGTGCTGTGCTGTGCTGTGCTGTGCTGTGCTGTGCTGTGTTGTGATGACTGTTTCAGTGTGTTCCTTCCCCCCAAACAGCATCCTCTGTTTCTATTCCAATTTCTAAACGACATCAACAGTGATCATTTAACACTAAGTGACTGGACTGAACTCAGCAAAAAACAGACTGACTGACTGAGTGAATTACAGCCCATTTTATTTCATGGCAGGCAGTGGCTGACTGTTAAAACACTCAGTCAGGGTGTCTTAACGTTGAAATAAAACAAAGGAAACTTGTTTTAATCGCCTAATTGCTAAAACAGAAATCCATAAGACACAGAAACTCCTACCCATGTTGTTTTGGAAAAGGGTAAAAAGAAAAGGCTCAACACTCAGAGATTGGCATCAGCTTACAAACTGGCCAACAGCAAAGTGAGAGCTGTATGATCCATGCTTTCTCCACAGCAATGCCAATTCATTTACAGTTAGTATTTAGTGAAGGACTGACTCAATCTAGGAGGCAAGATGGAACTGGCTCTTAGTGCTGCAGCCTTGGGGGCTAGTTGGCCTTTGGGGACCACCTCAGTGCCAAGTGTACTGACACACCTCAGTGCCAAGTGTACTGACACTATCCTGGTGGAGACAGTGAGGGATGTGACACCTCAGTGCCAAGTGTACTGACGCACCTCAGTGCCAAGTGTACTGACACACCTCAGTGCCAAGTGTACTGACGCTATCCTGGTGGAGAGAGTGAGGGATGTTACCCATGATACACCTCAGTGCCAAGTGTACTGACACACCTCAGTGCCAAGTGTACTGACGCTATCCTGGTGGAGACAGTGAGGGATGTTACCCATGATACACCTCAGTGCCAGGTGTACTGACACTATCCTGGTGGAGAGAGTGAGGGATGATACACGACAAACCAGGAGATGTGTAGTGAGCACGTACCTTACAGACGTATCCGGCGGCGTGGCGACAGGCCGGGGAGAAGGTCTGGGAGCGACGGATGGCGCTGTTCCTCACACTGCCGTGGGTGCGCCGCTTCATCTCCAGGGGACCGAACTCTCCCTCCGTGTTGGTCTCAGCATCCACCGTCTTGATGTGGGCTGAGTCCTCTGACTCTGTGTAGCGGTCGTCGTACAGGTTGTCCACAGACTGGGCCAGTTCCTCCAACACCTCCTGTATCATCTCTGTGTAGTCCTGCAAAAGGTGATCACAGGTTACACCTCTCCTCCATCACCTGTATCATCTCTGTGTAGTCCTGCAAAAGGTGATCACAGGTTACACCTCTCCTCCATCACCTGTATCATCTCTGTGTAGTCCTGCAAAAGGTGATCACAGGTTACACCTCTCCTCCATCACCTGTATCATCTCTGTGTAGTCCTGCAAAAGGTGATCACAGGTTACACCTCTCCTCCATCACCTGAATCATCTCTGTGTAGTCCTGCAAAAGGTGATCACAGGTTACACCTCTCCTCCATCACCTGTATCATCTCTGTGTAGTCCTGCAAAAGGTGATCACAGGTTACACCTCTCCTCCATCACCTGTATCATCTCTGTGTAGTCCTGCAAAAGGTGATCACAGGTTACACCTCTCCTCCATCACCTGTATCATCTCTGTGTAGTCCTGCAAAAGGTGATCACAGGTTACACCTCTCCTCCATCACCTGTATCATCTCTGTGTAGTCCTGCAAAAGGTGATCACAGGTTACACCTCTCCTCCATCACCTGTATCATCTCTGTGTAGTCCTGCAAAAGGTGATCACAGGTTACACCTCTCCTCCATCACCTGAATCATCTCTGTGTAGTCCTGCAAAAGGTGATTACAGGTTACACCTCTCCTCCATCACCTGTATCATCTCTGTGTAGTCCTGCAAAAGGTGATCACAGGTTACACCTCTCCTCCATCACCTGAATCATCTCTGTGTAGTCCTGCAAAAGGTGATCACAGGTTACACCTCTCCTCCATCACCTGAATCATCTCTGTGTAGTCCTGCAAAAGGTGATCACAGGTTACACCTCTCCTCCATCACCTGTATCATCTCTGTGTAGTCCTGCAAAAGGTGATCACAGGTTACACCTCTCCTCCATCACCTGAATCATCTCTGTGTAGTCCTGCAAAAGGTGATCACAGGTTACACCTCTCCTCCATCACCTGAATCATCTCTGTGTAGTCCTGCAAAAGGTGATCACAGGTTACACCTCTCCTCCATCACCTGTATCATCTCTGTGTAGTCCTGCAAAAGGTGATCACAGGTTACACCTCTCCTCCATCACCTGTATCATCTCTGTGTAGTCCTGCAAAAGGTGATCACAGGTTACACCTCTCCTCCATCACCTGAATCATCTCTGTGTAGTCCTGCAAAAGGTGATCACAGGTTACACCTCTCCTCCATCACCTGTATCATCTCTGTGTAGTCCTGCAAAAGGTGATCACAGGTTACACCTCTCCTCCATCACCTGTATCATCTCTGTGTAGTCCTGCAAAAGGTGATCACAGGTTACACCTCTCCTCCATCACCTGAATCATCTCTGTGTAGTCCTGCAAAAGGTGATCACAGGTTACACCTCTCCTCCATCACCTGTATCATCTCTGTGTAGTCCTGCAAAAGGTGATCACAGGTTACACCTCTCCTCCATCACCTGTATCATCTCTGTGTAGTCCTGCAAAAGGTGATCACAGGTTACACCTCTCCTCCATCACCTGAATCATCTCTGTGTAGTCCTGCAAAAGGTGATCACAGGTTACACCTCTCCTCCATCACCTGTATCATCTCTGTGTAGTCCTGCAAAAGGTGATCACAGGTTACACCTCTCCTCCATCACCTGTATCATCTCTGTGTAGTCCTGCAAAAGGTGATCACAGGTTCAGGTTACACCTCTCCTCCATCACCTGAATCATCTCTGTGTAGTCCTGCAAAAGGTGATCACAGGTTACACCTCTCCTCCATCACCTGAATCATCTCTGTGTAGTCCTGCAAAAGGTGATTACAGGTTACACCTCTCCTCCATCACCTGTATCATCTCTGTGTAGTCCTGCAAAAGGTGATCACAGGTTACAGCCTGTACAGCACTGGGGCAGTCAGTTCACACCCACTGTGTCTAGGGCTTGACAAAGGTGTCCTCTCCTGCTGCTATTTCGAGCCTCCCCAACCTGAACACCAGGTCCCCATTCACACCTGGCTGGAGGGAAGAAAATGGGAGTTAACTGCCTGTCACAACACAAAGTCAGAACTCAGCCTTCAACCCTCATCACTGGTGAAAACGTGGTCACTTGTCCAACACCTTAGCCACTGTGTGCCATCACCCCTGTAGTCCTGTCATACAGCCACTGTGTGCCATCACCCCTGTAGTCCTGTCATACAGCCACTGTGTGTCATCACCCCTGTAGTCCTGTCATACAGCCACTGTGTGCCATCACCCCTGTAGTCCTGTCATACAGCCACTGTGTGCCATCACCCCTGAGGTCCTGTCATACAGCCACTGTGTGCCATCACCCCTGTAGTCCTGTCATACAGCCACTGTGTGCCATCACCCCTGTAGTCCTGTCATACACAGCCACTGTGTGTCATCACCCCTGTAGTCCTGTCATACAGCCACTGTGTGCCATCACCCCTGTAGTCCTGTCATACAGCCACTGTGTGCCATCACCCCTGTAGTCATACAGCCACTGTGTGCCATCACCCCTGTAGTCCTGTCATACAGCCACTGTGTGCCATCACCCCTGTAGTACTGTCATACAGCCACTGTGTGCCATCACCCCCTGTAGTACTGTCATACAGCCACTGTGTGCCATCACCCCTGTAGTCCTGTCATACAGCCACTGTGTGTCATCACCCCTGTAGTCATACAGCCACTGTGTGTCATCACCCCTGTAGTACTGTCATACACAGCCACTGTGTGCCATCACCCCTGTAGTCATACAGCCACTGTGTGCCATCACCCCTGTAGTCCTGTCATACACAGCCACTGTGTGCCATCACCCCTGTAGTACTGTCATACACAGCCACTGTGTGTCATCACCCCTGTAGTACTGTCATACAGCCACTGTGTGCCATCACCCCTGTAGTCCTGTCATACACAGCCACTGTGTGCCATCACCCCTGTAGTCCTGTCATACAGCCACTGTGTGCCATCACCCCTGTAGTACTGTCATACAGCCACTGTGTGCCATCACCCCTGTAGTCATACAGCCACTGTGTGTCATCACCCCTGTAGTCCTGTCATACAGCCACTGTGTGCCATCACCCCTGTAGTACTGTCATACAGCCACTGTGTGCCATCACCCCTGTAGTACTGTCATACACAGCCACTGTGTGCCATCACCCCTGTAGTACTGTCATACAGCCACTGTGTGCCATCACCCCTGTAGTACTGTCATACACAGCCACTGTGTGTCATCACCCCTGTAGTCATACAGCCACTGTGTGTCATCACCCCTGTAGTCATACAGCCACTGTGTGTCATCACCCCTGTAGTCCTGTCATACAGCCACTGTGTGCCATCACCCCTGTAGTCCTGTCATACACAGCCAACCAAATCACTGCTTCTGTCCCAGCAAAAGGACACAGGGCAGATTACCCTTCTCTCTCTCTCTCACTCACACACACGCACGCACGCACGCACACACACACGCACGCACGCACGCACGCACACACGCACACACACACCAACTCTGTGGTCTTGCTTCCCTCACACTGTGCAATCACAAGACCATCTGCACAATGCTTTCACAGAAAAATACCCATCATGCATTCCCGTGCCCCAAATCAACACCTTGTGCAAAAGAGAAAACAGACAGACATATCAAATGTTAGTAAACAATGTTTCAGAGCAATACAAGAAACACTCTCTCAAGCACAACTTTCTAAACATGCACAAAACTGCACTCAGGCACGGCCATCAACTTGCAGACGCCTGTTAACATTCAATTATTCAACTGAATAATTCTTTCAGTCTTTATGAAGCCAGATTTTCACTGAACAGACCTCTCTTCACTGAACCCTCTCTTCACTGAACAGACCTCTCTTCACTGAACCCTCTCTTCACTGAACCCTCTCTTCACTGAACACACCTCTCTTCACTGAACCCTCTCTTCACTGAACACACCTCTCTTCACTGAACACACCTCTCTTCACTGAACCCTCTCTTCACTGAACACACCTCTCTTCACTGAACCCTCTCTTCACTGAACACACCTCTCTTCACTGAACACACCTCTCTTCACTGAACCCTCTCTTCACTGAACACACCTCTCTTCACTGAACACACCTCTCTTCACTGAACACACCTCTCTTCACAGAACACACCTCTCTTCACAGAACACACCTCTCTTCACAGAACACACCTCTCTTCACTGAACACACCTCTCTTCACTGAACACACCTCTCTTCACTGAACACACCTCTCTTCACTGAACACATCTCTCTCTTCACTGAACACACCTCTCTTCACTGACCTCTCTTCACTGAACACACCTCTCTTCACTGAACACACCTCTCTTCACTGAACACACCTCTCTTCACTGAACACACCTCTCTTCACTGAACATATCTCTCTTCACTGAACACACCTCTCTTCACTGAACACACCTCTCTTCACTGAACATATCTCTCTCTTCACTGAACACACCTCTCTTCACTGACCTCTCTTCACTGAACACACCTCTCTTCACTGAACATATCTCTCTTCACTGAACATATCTCTCTCTTCACAGAACACACCTCTCTTCACTGAACACACCTCTCTTCACTGAACATATCTCTCTTCACTGAACACACCTCTCTTCACTGAACACACCTCTCTTCACTGAACACACCTCTCTTCACAGAACACACCTCTCTTCACTGAACACACCTCTCTTCACTGAACACACCTCTCTTCACTGAACATATCTCTCTCTTCACTGAACATACCTCTCTTCACTGAATATACCTCTATTCATAAAGTCACACAAACAAACACATCCACACACACACACACGCAACTGTGCATGCAGTCTCAGACACAGTTACACACACACACACACATACACACACACACACATACACATGTCCATGCAGTCTCAGACACAGTTACACACACACACACATGCATGCAGTCTCAGACACAGTTACACACACACACACACACACACATGTCCATGCAGTCTCAGACACAGTTACACACACACACACACACACACACATGCATGCAGTCGCAGACACAGTTACACACACACACACACAGAGACACACACACACATACACATGTCCATGCAGTCTCAGACACAGTCACACCCACACACACACACATGGATACAGTCTCACAGACACACACACACACACACACATACTAAGACATCACACCTTTCCACAACTGACCGTTTCATCCTCTTCCTCCAAATCCTCTTCCTCCTCCTCCTCCTCTTCCTGGTGATTATGCCCAGCCAGTGCAGAGTCATAGGCGTGGCTTTCCATTTCTTCAGGACCTGCATCCACACACTGTCATCACTCATAGGCCTGGCTTTCCACACACGTCATCAGTCATAGGCCTGGCTTTCCACACACTGTCAGTCATAGGCCTGGCTTTCCACACACTGTCAGTCATAGGCCTGGCTTTCCACACACTGTCATCACTCATAGGCCTGGCTTTCCACACACTGTCAGTCATAGGCCTGGCTTTCCACACACTGTCAGTCATAGGCCTGGCTTTCCACACACTGTCATCAGTCACAGGCCTGGCTTTCCACACACTGTCATCAGTCATAGGCCTGGCTTTCCACACACTGTCAGTCATAGGCCTGGCTTTCCACACACTGTCATCAGTCACAGGCCTGGCTTTCCACACAGTCATCAGTCATAGGCCTGGCTTTCCACACAGTCATCAGTCATAGGCCTAGCTTTCCACACACTGTCATCAGTCATAGGCCTGGCTTTCCACACACTGTCATCAGTCACAGGCCTGGCTTTCCACACACTGTCATCAGTCACAGGCCTGGCTTTCCACACACTGTCAGTCATAGGCCTGGCTTTCCACACACTGACATCAGTCATAGGCCTGGCTTTCCACACACTGTCAGTCATAGGCCTGGCTTTCCACACACTGTCATCAGTCATAGGCCTGGCTTTCCACATACTGTCATCAGTCATAGGCCTGGCTTTCCACACACTGTCATCAGTCATAGGCCTGGCTTTCCACACACTGTCATCAGTCACAGGCCTGGCTTTCCACACACTGTCATCAGTCATAGGCCTGGCTTTCCACACACTGACATCAGTCATAGGCCTGGCTTTCCACACACTGTCAGTCATAGGCCTGGCTTTCCACACACTGTCATCAGTCATAGGCCTGGCTTTCCACACACTGTCATCAGTCAGGCCTGGCTTTCCACACACTGTCATCAGTCATCTCTCTCTTTTCTTTGTCTTATTCATTGACTTCTTGTTTTTCTTAGCTTTTTCTGCTTTCTGTTGTGAACAACGAATCTTAAAAATGATGTTCATATTCATTGTAAATTCTTTAAATATATTAATCTCCACGGCTGCTGAAAAAAAAAGAAAAAGAAAAAGGAAACAAGGTATGCCTGCAATGACTGGCATGTATATGCAGTTGGAAAATGTGTATTTCAACATAACTGCAATTGTGTAGCGTCCACCAGCCGTCAACAAAACAAACGAATTTAATCACATTCCTGAGCATGATGTAAACTGTTAGCGTGTTGTTGCTCCGCTGTCTATCTGTACATGTGTGACATGTTTAGTGAATAAAGTTGTGTTTAAACCACACAGCACACACACAACTGACCCTGATTGCGAGTGAGGGTGGAAGTCTGTGAAGAGATAATGGTGGACTCATCACTGCTCTCCTCCTTCAGCGACAGCACTGTGGGGTGGAGGGATTTGGCTTGACTGAAACATTGTCATCATCATCGTCACTAAACACTGTGGGGTGGCTTGACTGAAACATTGTCACCATCATCACTAAACACTGTGGGGTGGCTTGACTGAAACATTGTCACCATCATCACTAAACACTGTGGGGTGGCTTGACTGAAACATTGTCATCATCATCACTAAACACTGTGGGGTGGAGGGATTTGGCCTGACTGAAACATTGTCATCATCGTCACTAAACACTGTGGGGTGGCTTGACTGAAACATTGTCATCATCATCACTAAACACTGTGGGGTGGCTTGACTGAAACATTGTCATCATCATCACTAAACACTGTGGGGTGGCTTGACTGAAACATTGTCATCATCATCACTAAACACTGTGGGGTGGCTTGACTGAAACATTGTCATCATCGTCACTAAACACTGTGGGGTGGCTTGACTGAAACATTGTCATCATCATCACTAAACACTGTGGGGTGGAGGGATTTGGCTTGACTGAAACATTGTCATCATCATCACTAAACACTGTGGGGTGGAGGGATTTGGCTTGACTGAAACATTGTCATCATCGTCACTAAACACTGTGGGGTGAAGGGATCTGGCTTGACTGAAACATTGTCATCATCGTCACTAAACACTGTGGGGTGGATTGACTGAAACATTGTCATCATCATCGTCACTAAACACTGTGGGGTGGATTGACTGAAACATTGTCATCATCGTCACTAAACACTGTGGGGTGGATTGACTGAAACATTGTCATCATCATCATCACTAAACACTGTGGGGTGGATTGACTGAAACATTGTCACCATCATCACTAAACACTGTGGGGTGGATTGACTGAAACATTGTCACCATCATCACTAAACACTGTGGGGTGGATTGACTGAAACATTGTCATCATCATCATCACTAAACACTGTGGGGTGGATTGACTGAAACATTGTCATCATCATCATCACTAAACACTGTGGGGTGGCTTGACTGAAACATTGTCATCATCATCATCACTAAACACTGTGGGGTGGCTTGACTGAAACATTGTCACCATCATCACTAAACACTGTGGGGTGGAGGGATCTGGCTTGACTGAAACATTGTCATCATCATCATCACTAAACATTGTGGGGTGAAGGGATTTGGCTTGACTGAAACATTGTCATCATCATCATCACTAAACACTGTGGGGTGAAGGGATTTGGCTTGACTGAAACATTGTCATCATCATCATCACTAAACATTGTGGGGTGGAGGGATCTGGCTTGACTGAAACATTGTCACCATCATCACTAAACACTGTGGGGTGAAGCGATCTGGGTTGACTGAAACAAACCTGCCACAAGGAATCCAAACAAATCATCCCAATGTTCACTATCCCATCCACTAATGCAATACATCCACCTGCTGGTCTGAAAAAAAAAGTCTGCACAGGGAACACAACAATATCAATTCAGTTTCTCAAGGTGCTGTCGCTGTTTTCAGACAAATCCATATACGCTACACTGAATCTGCTGGGCAGATGCCTGCAACAGCATAACCCAACATAATAGTCAGGCCTTGAGTGCATGCATATATATTTGTGTACCTATCAGAGTGGACTTATGCAGAACTTTACCAGAGGACAAAACTCACATTGTCATGTGTTCGTTTTCAGTGCACAAAGTGCGTGCTGCACACAGGACCTCGGTTTATCATCTCATCCGAATGACTGATTGTCCAGTCAAACTTGGGAGAAAGTGTGAGTGCAGGAATCAAACCCAGACCCTCACGGACACTGTACTAGGAGATTAGCATCTTAACCACCCTGCCACCTTCCTTCATAACACACTGTACTGGGAGATCAGCATCTTAACCACCCTGCCACCTTCCTTCATAACACACTGTACTGGGAGATTAGCATCTTAACCACCCTGCCACCTTCCTTCATAACACACTGTACTGGGAGATCAGCATCTTAACCACCCAGCCACCTTCCTTCATAACACACTGTACTGGGAGATCAGCATCTTAACCACCCTGCCACCTTCCTTCATAACACACTGTACTGTGAGATCAGCATCTTAACCACCCTGCCACCTTCCTTCATAACACACTGTACTGGGAGATCAGCATCTTAACCACCCTGCCACCTTCCTTCATAACACACTGTACTGTGAGATCAGCATCTTAACCACCCTGCCACCTTCATAACACACTGTACTGGGAGATCAGCATCTTAACCACCCAGCCACCTTCCTTCATAACACACTGTACTGGGAGATCAGCATCTTAACCACCCTGCCACCTTCCTTCATAACACACTGTACTGGGAGATCAGCATCTTAACCACCCTGCCACCTTCCTTCATAACACACTGTACTGGGAGATCAGCATCTTAACCACCCTGCCACCTTCATAACACACTGTACTGGGAGATCAGCATCTTAACCACCCTGCCACCTTCATAACACACTGTACTGGGAGATCAGCATCTTAACCACCCTGCCACCTTCCTTCATAACACACTGTACTGTGAGATCAGCATCTTAACCACCCTGCCACCTTCCTTCATAACACACTGTACTGGGAGATCAGCATCTTAACCACCCTGCCACCTTCCTTCATAACACACTGTACTGGGAGATCAGCATCTTAACCACCCAGCCACCTTCATAACACACTGTACTGGGAGATCAGCATCTTAACCACCCTGCCACCTTCATAACACACTGTACTGGGAGATCAGCATCTTAACCACCCTGCCACCTTCATAACACACTGTACTGGGAGATCAGCATCTTAACCACCCTGCCACCTTCATAACACACTGTACTGGGAGATCAGCATCTTAACCACCCTGCCACCTTCCTTCATAACACACTGTACTGTGAGATCAGCATCTTAACCACCCTGCCACCTTCCTTCATAACACACTGTACTGGGAGATCAGCATCTTAACCACCCAGCCACCTTCATAACACACTGTACTGGGAGATCAGCATCTTAACCACCCTGCCACCTTCATAACACACTGTACTGTGAGATCAGCATCTTAACCACCCTGCCACCTTCCTTCATAACACACTGTACTGGGAGATCAGCATCTTAACCACCCTGCCACCTTCATAACACACTGTACTGGGAGATCAGCATCTTAACCACCCTGCCACCTTCCTTCATAACACACTGTACTGGGAGATCAGCATCTTAACCACCCTGCCACCTTCCTTCATAACACACTGTACTGGGAGATCAGCATCTTAACCACCCTGCCACCTCCCTTCATAACACACTGTACTGGGAGATCAGCATCTTAACCACCCTGCCACCTTCCTTCATAACACACTGTACTGGGAGATCAGCATCTTAACCACCCTGCCACCTTCCTTCATAACACAACGTCACAAACCAACCCTTTAAAAATCAATCACACTTTATTGGAAGAAAACAGACCAACATAAAATGTTTAATTCTCAAAGGCTCAACACAAGACACACATACACAAACAAAATTTAACTTGATCATTAAATAAAAACAACAACAATAACAACAACACAATCAAGATACTGCAAACACCTTTCAACAGAAAGAGGACTCCTGGCTCCTCTTTGGATAAGCACACACACAGACATGCACTCCAAAATGTGTCAATATTCCTGGTCACACACTCAAAATTCACATCTGGCTGCGCATGTGCACACACACACACACACACACAAACACACACATACACAGACACAAACATGCCTGCACATGTATGCAAGCACACACACATGGCCACATGCATTCACGTACACATACAATAACCAGAACAAAATGCAAGTGGCATGGAATGTGGCCACACTTCCTGGAAACAGCAGCCTGAAATTCACACAGACAAATCGGTTGGGACAAAAAGTAATACGTTACAATACCATACAATACAATACCACACACAGGCATGCAGGTAAGCTGATGTTGCTGCAGTTACCTGTCGCGAATGTTGTCAGTGGTGGAGTTTTCATCACTGGTGATGGACGCCTTACGAAGTTTTGCTGATGACGCCTCCAGTAACTGGTGGACACGGTCCTTCTGCTGCACACACCCATAGCCTTCTCTGTGTGTGTGTGTGTGTGTGTGTGTGTGATGACGCCTGTAGTAATACACACTCATAGCCTTCAGTGTGTGTGTGTGTGTGTGTGTGTGTGTGTGTGTGTGTGATGACGCCTGTAGTAATACACACTCATAGCCTTCAGTGTGTGTGTGTGTGTGTGTGTGTGTGTGTGTGTGTGTGTGTGTGTGTTTGTGTGTGTGAGAGAGATGACGCCTGTAGTAACACACACATAGCCTTCATTATGTGTTGCTGTGTGTGTGTGTGTGTGTGTGTGTGATGACGCCTGTAGTAACACACACACATACCTGCACTAACACACAGGTAGACACACACCACCGTACACTCTGACTATACCAACATACCTGCACTAACACACACGTAGACACACACCATCCTACACCCTGACTATACCAACATACCTGCACTAACACACAGGCAGACACACACCACCCTACACCCTGACTATACCAACATACCTGCACTAACACACAGGCAGACACAACCCACCCTACACCCTGACTATACCAACATACCTGCACTAACACACAGGCAGACACAACCCATCCTACACCCTGACTATACCAACATACCTGCACTAACACACAGGCAGACACACACCACCCTACACCCTGACTATACCAACATACCTGCACTAACACACAGGTAGACACAACCCACCCTACACCCTGACTATACCAACATACCTGCACTAACACACAGGCAGACACAACCCACCCTACACCCTGACTATACCAACATACCTGCACTAACACACAGGCAGACACACACCACCGTACACTCTGACTATACCAACATACCTGCACTAACACACAGGTAGACACAACCCACCCTACACCCTGACTATACCAACATACCTGCACTAACACACAGGCAGACACACACCACCGTACACTCTGACTATACCAACATACCTGCACTAACACACAGGTAGACACAACCCACCCTACACCCTGACTATACCAACATACCTGCACTAACACACAGGTAGACACACCCCACCCTACACCCTGACTATACCAACATACCTGCACTAACACACAGGTAGACACAACCCACCCTACACCCTGACTATACCAACATACCTGCACTAACACACAGGTAGACACACACCACCCTACACCCTGACTATACCAACATACCTGCACTAACACACAGGCAGACACAACCCACCCTACACCCTGACTATACCAACATACCTGCACTAACACACAGGTAGACACAACCCACCCTACACCCTGACTATACCAACATACCTGCACTAACACACAGGCAGACACACACCACCCTACACCCTGACTATACCAACATACCTGCACTAACACACAGGTAGACACACACCACCCTACACCCTGACTATACCAACATACCTGCACTAACACACAGGTAGACACACACCATCGTACACTCTGACTATACCAACATACCTGCACTAACACACAGGTAGACACAACCCACCCTACACCCTGACTATACCAACATACCTGCACTAACACACAGGTAGACACAACCCACCCTACACCCTGACTATACCAACATACCTGCACTAACACACAGGTAGACACACACCACCCTACACCCTGACTATACCAACATACCTGCACTAACACACAGGTAGACACAACCCACCCTACACCCTGACTATACCAACATACCTGCACTAACACACAGGTAGACACAACCCACCCTACACCCTGACTATACCAACATACCTGCACTAACACACAGGTAGACACACACCACCCTACACCCTGACTATACCAACATACCTGCACTAACACACAGGTAGACACAACCCACCCTACACCCTGACTATACCAACATACCTGCACTAACACACAGGTAGACACACCCCACCCTACACCCTGACTATACCAACATACCTGCACTAACACACAGGTAGACACAACCCACCCTACACCCTGACTATACCAACATACCTGCACTAACACACAGGTAGACACAACCCACCCTACACCCTGACTATACCAACATACCTGCACTAACACACAGGTAGACACAACCCACCCTACACCCTGACTATACCAACATACCTGCACTAACACACAGGTAGACACACACCACCCTACACCCTGACTATACCAACATACCTGCACTAACACACAGGTAGACACAACCCACCCTACACCCTGACTATACCAACATACCTGCACTAACACACAGGTAGACACAACCCACCCTACACCCTGACTATACCAACATACCTGCACTAACACACAGGTAGACACACACCACCCTACACCCTGACTATACCAACATACCTGCACTAACACACAGGCAGACACAACCCATCCTACACCCTGACTATACCAACATACCTGCACTAACACACAGGTAGACACACACCATCCTACACCCTGACTATACCAACATACCTGCACTAACACACAGGTAGACACAACCCACCCTACACCCTGACTATACCAACATACCTGCACTAACACACAGGTAGACACACACCACCCTACACCCTGACTATACCAACATACCTGCACTAACACACAGGTAGACACAACCCACCCTACACCCTGACTATACCAACATACCTGCACTAACACACAGGTAGACACACACCACCCTACACCCTGACTATACCAACATACCTGCACTAACACACAGGTAGACACAACCCACCCTACACCCTGACTATACCAACATACCTGCACTAACACACAGGCAGACACAACCCACCCTACACCCTGACTATACCAACATACCTGCACTAAAACACAGGTAGACACAACCCACCCTACACCCTGACTATACCAACATACCTGCACTAACACACAGGTAGACACAACCCACCCTACACCCTGACTATACCAACATACCTGCACTAACACACAGGCAGACACACACCACCCTACACCCTGACTATACCAACATACCTGCACTAACACACAGGCAGACACAACCCACCCTACACCCTGACTATACCAACATACCTGCACTAACACACAGGTAGACACACACCACCCTACACCCTGACTATACCAACATACCTGCACTAACACACAGGTAGACACAACCCACCCTACACCCTGACTATACCAACATACCTGCACTAACACACAGGCAGACACAACCCACCCTACACCCTGACTATACCAACATACCTGCACTAACACACAGGTAGACACAACCCACCCTACACCCTGACTATACCAACATACCTGCACTAACACACAGGCAGACACACACCACCCTACACCCTGACTATACCAACATACCTGCACTAACACACAGGCAGACACAACCCACCCTACACCCTGACTATACCAACATACCTGCACTAACACACAGGCAGACACACACCACCGTACACCCTGACTATACCAACATACCTGCACTAACACACAGGCAGACACACACCACCCTACACCCTGACTATACCAACATACCTGCACTAACACACAGGTAGACACAACCCACCCTACACCCTGACTATACCAACATACCTGCACTAACACACAGGTAGACACAACCCACCCTACACCCTGACTATACCAACATACCTGCACTAACACACAGGCAGACACACACCACCCTACACCCTGACTATACCAACATACCTGCACTAACACACAGGCAGACACACACCACCCTACACCCTGACTATACCAACATACCTGCACTAACACACAGGTAGACACAACCCACCCTACACCCTGACTATACCAACATACCTGCACTAACACACAGGCAGACACACACCACCCTACACCCTGACTATACCAACATACCTGCACTAACACACAGGCAGACACAACCCACCCTACACCCTGACTATACCAACATACCTGCACTAACACACAGGTAGACACACACCACCCTACACCCTGACTATACCAACATACCTGCACTAACACACAGGTAGACACAACCCACCCTACACCCTGACTATACCAACATACCTGCACTAACACACAGGTAGACACACCCCACCCTACACCCTGACTATACCAACATACCTGCACTAACACACAGGTAGACACAACCCACCCTACACCCTGACTATACCAACATACCTGCACTAACACACAGGCAGACACAACCCACCCTACACCCTGACTATACCAACATACCTGCACTAACACACAGGTAGACACACCCCACCCTACACCCTGACTATACCAACATACCTGCACTAACACACAGGTAGACACAACCCACCCTACACCCTGACTATACCAACATACCTGCACTAACACACAGGTAGACACACCCCACCCTACACCCTGACTATACCAACATACCTGCACTAACACACAGGCAGACACAACCCACCCTACACCCTGACTATACCAACATACCTGCACTAACACACAGGCAGACACAACCCATCCTACACCCTGACTATACCAACATACCTGCACTAACACACAGGCAGACACACCCCACCCTACACCCTGACTATACCAACATACCTGCACTAACACACAGGCAGACACACCCCACCCAGCCCACGCAGCAACACAACACCCTGACCTGTCTGCAGTGGGAGGGGTGTGGAGGTTTGACACAGTCAGAGCTGGACGACGACGAAGGCAGACTCTGCACACTGCTGGCGGCTGCCGGACCCACCCTGCTGGGGTCTGGGGGTTCCACCCCTGCTGCCTTGGACAGCGACGAGGCAGTGGTGGAGGTGGTGGTGGAGGAGGCCCTGACAGCAGGGGGCAGGTCGGCCTGCATGAACTTGAAGCTGAGCACGTTGTACCAGCGCAGCGAGGTGCTGCGAGTGTTGAAGTCAGCCAGACTCACCTGGGCACAGCCCTGCACGCACAAACAAACACACACACATTGGGGTCTTTCATCACCATGGCTATCACCTGTCAGTTTCAGTTTCTAAAGAAGGCATCACTGTGTTCAGACAAATCCATATACGCTACAGGCAAACGCCTAACCAGCAACATATCCCATCATGCTAAGTCAGGCACTGAGTGAAACCATGGAAATATGCCAGTGATTCATCTTTTGGCTGTGACCTGTGACCTTTATGTTGGTGGAGTGAAACCATGGAAATATGCCAGTGATTCATCTATCCATATATCTATCACTTCATCTTGTGACTGAGACCTGTGAACTGAGTTCCCTGACGTGTGCGGTGACCTGTGTCCCCATGTAAGCGGTGTGAAACCATGGAAACTGTGATTAGCTATGGCTACATATAAATGACTGTGAGCATGGTTGACTGACCAGACACTCGTCCCCCATGGCATGCAGACTCCAGACGTTGAGCTGCAGGGTGTTGGTGTACAGGCGGTGTTCGGGCAGCGTGACGGCAAACACCTCAGAGAACTTGGGGGCCTTCAGCTCACTCACTGGCTTCGTCGTCCACGACACCGCCACGCTGGGTACCACCGCCACCTTGATGCAGCTGTACACCGTCATCATTATCATTGTTGTCATCATCATCATCATCGTCATCATCATCGTTATCATCATTATCATCACTGTCATCATCATCATCATCATCATCATCGTTATCATCACTGTCATCATCATCATCATCATTATCATCATTGGTGTCATCACCATCATTACTGTCATCATCATCATGATCTTAGTCATCAACATCATTATTATCATCACCATCCTCATCATAATCATCATCTTCACCACCATCATCTTTGTTATCATTGTCATCAAATGATCATTGTCGTCATCATGATGACCATCATAATCATTGCTATAATCATCATTGTCATCAACATCATCTGTGGTGTGATGTCATTACTACAGGAATCAGAGACCACAGGTCTGTGGTGTGATATCAATGATGTCAGTACTACAGGAATCAGAGACCACAGGTCTGTGGTGTGATGTCAGTACTAAAGGAATCAGAGACCACAGGTCTGTGGTGTGATGTCAGTACTAAAGGAATCAGAGACCACAGGTCTGTGGTGTGATATCAATGATGTCAGTACTACAGGAATCAGAGACCACAGGTCTGTGGTGTGATGTCAGTGATGTCATTACTACAGGCATCAGAGACCACAGGTCTGTGGTGTGATGTCAGTACTACAGGAATCAGAGACCACAGGTCTGTGGTGTGATGTCAGTACTAAAGGAATCAGAGACCACAGGTCTGTGGTGTGATATCAATGATGTCAGTACTACAGGAATCAGAGACCACAGGTCTGTGGTGTGATGTCAGTACTACAGGAATCGGCACCAGTGATGTCAGTACTACAGGAATCAACTACAGTGATGTCAGTACTACAGGAATCAACACCAGTGATGTCAGTACTACAGGAATCAGCACCAGTGATGTCAGTACTACAGGAATCGGCACCAGTGATGTCAGTACTACAGGAATCAACACCAGTGATGTCAGTACTACAGGAAACAACACCAGTGATGTCAGTACTACAGGAATCAACACCAGTGCTGTCAGTACTCACACTCTGCTGCCCTCTGGGAAGGGGAGAGCAGCCAGGTTGCGTGCCTGTTCAATGCCCACCTGGAGTTGTCTGTCCAGCCCTTCATACCTGCATCAGACCACGTGGGGTTCAACACAGTGACACACTGTTCTACGCACAACTGCACCGCAACATGCACGCACACACGCACACACACACACACACACGTGCGCGCGCGCACGCACACACATGTAACAGGGTGAAATTGTTCTTTGCCCCGCAGAGAGAGAGAGAGAGAGAAAGAGAGAGAGAAAGAGAGAGAGATTGCACATTTATGACCCGTGTTAGCTTTAGCATCATAACTTCACGTGCAAAATAATATTCGTGTAGGGTGGATGTGCTGCATCTTGATATGTTTTTACGAAGTGAGTTCTCCTACCCTTTCCTTGTAGAACCAATAATATCATCAGTTCTCAGTTAGCTTTAAAAGAGAACATGCAACAGCAGTGTGTGTGCGGGCCTCTGTCAACCTGATAGGGTGAGCGAAATATATCATACTTTTCAGTAAGCATTTCTAGCATTGAGAAATTGATACCAAAATGTAAATGCTATTTGTATTTCCTTATTGATATTATTCTATCAGTTTGCTTTGAGTTTAGATGTTATGCATTTGAACAGATTTGTAATTATTTCGAATAACCGAGTTAATCTTAACTGAAATGTAACCTCAACTTACGTTTTGAAGTTTCTAGGATTTATATAAATATCGTTAAGAAATTAGACAATTTCGAATCGGGAAGCAATTGCTCATTTCAATTAATGGGATAGTTTAGTCTTATCACACACGTTTGTAACAATTGTAGATTCATGTGAAATATTTGGTAAAGTGATGTTTGGAGTGAATGTGTGACTGAACGTAGATAGACATTACTGTACGCTTGCTTACGAGGACTTTGTTGTTTTGTCCACAGGGTAATCATCATTTACTTATTTATTTCCCTCCTTTCACGAGGACAGTCCCTTGCCCCTTAACCCCCCGCTCTCCTGTTCCCTTTACCCAAGTCCCGATATGTTCCCCGTCTTGTCCTCAATAAAGCCTTGAAGCAAACTGGTGCTGACGTGGTGAGAGAACCCTGCCCAACCGGCTACACACACACACACACACACACTAATACACCTCCTATCAGTTTTCCATCCATACCATAAAATGTATAAGAGAATACTAGCTGTAAATGTCAGTAGATCTAATACTGTGATAACAGCATCAAGTTCTTGCACTAGATAATTTCAATATCACCTTTCAATATTTTTTACTTTACATAGCCACAAAGATGCATATATGTACTGCACACACACACACACACACACACACACACACACACACACACACACACATCTTTGCATCCAAGCAAAGAAACTCTTTGAGCCTTTCCATGTTTCCACAACTCACTTCAACTTGACTTGAATCTGAGCACTCTCCAGGTTTGTCTCCAACACTTGATCAATGACCCCAGTCCTGCACACACACACACACACACACACACACACACACACACACACACACACACACATCATCATCATCATCATCATCATCCTATTTAAAGGGAATACCAGGCAACAATCTTCATGGCATAAAACCAACGTCATCAAATGAAATGGTTGACCATGCAACAATCATGGAACAGACTCACATCATCCTTTTAAAGTGAAAAACAAACATCACAGACTCACATCATCCTTTTAAAGTGAAAAACAAACATCATAGCATAAAATAATCTTTAAAACAATCTGTATGGCAAAGGCTAAAGCTAATATGAAATGTAAATCCCAGAATAAATCATGGTTTACCCCTCCAACACCCAGATAGATAGACAGATAGATAGATACAGATATATATATATATATATATATATATATATATATGGAGAGAGAGAGAGAAAGAGAGAGACAGAGAGAGAGAAACAGAGTAGATCCCTGATTAAATGAATGTTCACTGAAATGATAAGAGCAGTATGATGAATATCATTTCAATTTATTACTGGGTAAACTTTTAGAAGAAACTTGCCATGCCATCCATCCTTGCCACAATGTTCTCAGAATTAGGAGTGAAAGAGATTTTGATGCAAGGCATCTGGGTTAGTAATGATGGATTATTATTATCATTATTATCACATATATTGTGAAGTCATTAACCAGTACAGTGCCAGAGAAATTGTATACATAAAAAGTGCTCTCCTCTTGCCAAGGATTTCTGAGGATTAAGGGGTAATAAATCTGAAAAATTCTAGCACAAAAACTATGGGAGATACAGAACGAAATAAAAGTTTTTGTGAAAGAAAATGAATGTCAATTCTAAATCCAGTTTTATTCCCAATTATTTTGAACTACACAGGCATTTTAAAGCAAATGATTTTTATGCATAAAAAGTCTGTTCAAACCTCCACAGAATGGCATCCAGAAAAACAAAAGTAGCTGTAAATAGCATGCTTATTGTCTGATATATACCTGTAAAAGAAAATAAAACGACTTATATGTTTATGATAACAATCACAACACTTGTAGTCATGAAAGTGAATAACTGTCCCAGCAACCATATACGTGGGTTCAATCAAGATAGAAAGTCAATCACATTGTCAGAGAGTAAGCCGTCAAGCTTTTCTTACACCAAAGAGCATCCTTTTTAGACAGAGAGCATTTTGATAATGTCCCCTTCCTCCTAGTTGTAACTGATCCAATAAATCCTTTTTAGACAGAGAGCATTTTGATCATGTCCCCTTCCTCCTAGTTGTAACTGATCCAATAAATCCTTTTTAGACATGAGAGCATTTTGATAATGTCCCCTTCCTCCTAGTTGTAACTGATCCAATAAATCCTTTTTAGACAGAGAGCATTTTGATCATGTCCCCTTCCTCCTAGTTGTAACTGATCCAATAAATCCTTTTTAGACGAGAGAGCATTTTGATCATGTCCCCTTCCTCCTAGTTGTAATGATCCAATAAATCCTTCTTAGACAGCGAGTATTTCACTGATAACAGCCACAGCAATCTTCGGTCATTAACCCTTCAGTATTTCAGTGATAACAGTCACAGCAATCTTCAGTCATTAACCCTTCAGTATTTCACTGATAACAGCCACAGCAATCTTCGGTCATTAACCCTTCAGTATTTCAGTGATAACAGTCACAGCAATCTTCAGTCATTAACCCTTCAGTATTTCAGTGATAACAGCCACAGCAACCTTCAGTCATTAACCCTTCAGTATTTCAGTGATAACAGCCACAGCAATCTTCAGTCATTAACCCTTCAGTATTTCAGTGATAACAGCCACAGCAATCTTTAGTCATCTGTCCTATCTCTGTCATCTGGTCTTTCCCTCTATCTCTGTCATCTGGTCTTTCCCTCTATCTCTGTGCCCAACCCACCTTTTGACGGAGGCCTCAAACACCCCACAGTCCCCTGTCCAACCCACCTTTTGATGGAGGGAGGCCTCAAATACCCTATAGTCCCCTGTCCAACCCACCTTTTGACGGAGGCCTCAAACACCCCACAGTCCCCTGTCCAACCCACCTTTTGACGGAGGCCTCAAATACACCAGAGTCCCCTGTCCAACCCACCTTTTGACGGAGGCCTCAAATACCCCACAGTCCCCTGTCCAACCCACCTTTTGACGGAGGCCTCAAATACACCAGAGTCCCCAGCCACGGACTCGTCGCTGACAGCGGCGGACACGCTGCGGGTGTTTCCTCCTGACAGGTTGTTGCCCACGCCAGAGCTGCTCTCGCTGATGGGGCTGAGGGGGGGGTTCGACAGCACCTCCACACTGTCCAGCCCCCCCACCATCCCCCTCCTCTGACTGGCCGGTGCAGTCACCGCCGCCATGGCAACAGTGTCTCTGTCTGTCCGTAGATGACCAGCGCCAGACACGCAGTCTGTGGAGGACAGGGCACCAGCACCCTGACACAGGTCTGGGTGGGGGGCCAGGGAGGAGGAGGGTAGGGGCAGTTGGTGGGGGTAGGGTGGGGGCACAGGGGGCAGGGAGGAGGGGGGCAGAGCGGTGGTGGTGGTGGTGGTGGTGGCGGGGGGGAGTGGGGGCGGTAGTAAAGAGGGGGAGGAGGTGGACCCCTGCCCGCTGTCTACACCCGCTGGAAGAGAGGAGGAAGGAGATACACACGATTCCTCCGCCTCCGGAATTGTCTGGGGGGTCAAGTCCGTGTTGGGAGCACGCCCCCACTTGCCCCCGGAACCCCCGTTGCCTGGCAACAAGCCGCCCAGTCTCTGCATGCAGCTCATGTGCTGTTCATAGCTGGGTGGAGCCCCCAGACCGTAGGGCGAAACAGGGGGCGAGGAGAGGGTGGAGGAGTAAGGGGAGGACTTGGCCGTGGCGCCCTCAGAGCTGGACGACCCTGTTGTTGCTGCCACCACACCCCCGCCTCCCCCACCTCCCCCCATCACACTCTGCAGGTAGCTGTTGGTAGCTGCCGCCGTGATGTCAGCGTGGGGGATGGGGGTGGTGGTGGGGGACACAGCCTCGCTGATGGGCGACATGGAGTGACCCTGGAGCAGCTTCTCCACACGCTGGTGCAGCTCCTGCAGGTTGACCTCCGTGCCCATGACCCCTAACCCCGACCCCGGGGCCTGGCCGTACACGTCCAGCGTGGTCAGGGAGTTGAGTGACCCCCGGCTGCTGGCCGACAATGACCCCAGTGACCCCAGCGACGACCCCGAGGACATCGAAAGTGTGCTGAGAGACAGGCTGCAACAAACACACCCTCATGTCACTGTTGACTTTCTGGAGGCCTCACTACCTTCAGACCAATCCATCAACAAACACACCCTCACGTCACTGTTGACTTTCTGGAGGCCTCACTGCCTTCAGACCTCCATCAACAAACACACCCTCACATCACTGTTGACTTTCTGGAGGCATCACTGCCTTCAGACCTCCATCAACAAACACACCCTCACGTCACTGTTGACTTTCTGGAGGCCTCACTGCCTTCAGACCTCCATCAACAAACACACCCTCATGTCACTGTTGACTTTCTGGAGGCCTCACTACCTTCAGACCAATCCATCAACAAACACACCCTCACGTCACTGTTGACTTTCTGGAGGCATCACTGCCTTCAGACCTCGATCAACAAACACACCCTCACGTCACTGTTGACTTTCTGGAGGCGTCACTGCCTTCAGACCTCCATCAACAAACACACCCTCACGTCACTGTTGACTTTCTGGAGGCATCACTGCCTTCAGACCTCCATCAACAAACACACCCTCATGTCACTGCTGACTTTCTGGAGGCCACACTGCCTTCAGACCAATCCATCTACACTGCACCACATCTTCAAGGCAGATGCCTAACCATAACCAAACTCGCTGGTCAGGCCTTGAGTGCATGCAAATGTATTGGTGTATCTATCAGAGTGAATCTGTGTGTCTATCAGAGTGAATCTGTGTGTCTATCAGAGTGAATCAATGTATCTATCAGAGTGAATCTGTGTATCTATCAGAGTGAATACGTGTATCTATCAGAGTGAATCTGTGTATGTAGCTATCAGAGTGAATTTCTGTAGCTATTTCTGTATCTATCAGAGTGGATTTCTGTATCAATCAGAGTAGATTTGTTTATCTGAGTGAATTTCTGTATCTATCAGAGTGAATTAGTGAATTTCTGTATCTATCAGAGTGAATTTCTGTAACTATCAGAGTGGATTTGTTTATCTGAGTGAATTTCTGTATCTATCAGAGTGAATTTCTGTATCTATCAGAGTGAATTAGTGAATTTCTGTATCTATCAGAGTGAATTTCTGTATCTATCAGAGTGAATTAGTGAATTTCTGTATCTATCAGAGTGAATTTCTGTAACTATCAGAGTGAATTTCTGTATCAATCAGAGTGGATCTGTTTATCTGAGTGAATTTCTGTATCAATCAGAGTGAATTTCTGTATCTATCAGAGTGAATTTCTGTATCTATCAGAGTGAATTTAGTGAATTTCTGTATCTATCAGAGTGAATTTCTGTATCTATCAGAGTGAATTTAGTGAATTTCTGTATCTATCAGAGTGAATTTAGTGAATTTCTGTATCTATCAGAGTGAATTTCTGTATCTATCAGAGTGAATTAGTGAATTTCTGTATCTATGAGAGTGAATTTCTGTATCTATGAGAGTGAATTTCTGTATCTATTTCTGTAACTATCAGAGTGAATTTCTGTATATGTATCAGAGTGAATTTCTGTATCTATGAGAGTGAATTTCTGTATATGTATCAGAGTGAATTTCTGTATATGTATCAGAGTGAATTTCTGTATCTATTTCTGTATCTATCAGAGTGGATCTGTTTATCTGAGTGAATTTCTGATGAATTAGTGAATTTCTGTATCTATCAGAGTGAATTTCTGTATCTATTTCTGTAACTATCAGAGTGAATTTCTGTATCTATCAGAGTGAATTTCTGTATCTATTTCTGTAACTATCAGAGTGAATTTCTGTATCTGTATCAGAGTGAATTTCTGTATCTGTATCAGAGTGAATTTCTGTATCTATCAGTGTGAATTTCTTCCGACAGAATTGTGCCAGAGGACAACACATGTATTTGTGTATCTATCAGTGTGAATTTCTTCTACAGAATTTCTTCAATCATTCAATCAAACTAGAGTCAAGCTGCAACAAAAAACATCCTCAAATGAATTGTTAGCATACAATCAACAAATTTATCAGACGTTGTTTATAAATTTGGAAACTGAAATAACTGGACACCAGTGAAGAAAAGCCACAACAGAAGAAATCCGATTCTACTGCTAACCAAAACATTTATGGGCAACCAAGCAGAAAGCATGAAGTATCAATGGAACATCTGGGTTTTTCTTGGTGTTTTTTTTCTTAAATCAGCCACAAAGTCCAATTTCTTGGCTAGTATAGGGTCTTCTTCTCCCTCAGCTCTGTGAGGTCACTGGAGCACCCCACAGAAGAACTGTTCTTCAAATTCTCCAGATCTTTTTGGTAAACAATACATGGATCGTGTTCTTTTCATATAATGTTGCTTGATGCCTAATAGCTAAGCAAAGTGTCCTTAATTTTATGCCAGTGTTAAGTGAAATGTCTATTATTTGTTCTAAAATTGCAGTTATCTACACCCGATGAAAATGTGTCCACCTTGACCTTGAAAAAAAAAAAAAAAAAAAATCTCCTGATCTGTGGGCAGTGTGTCAAAGCCCGGCTCTCAGACCAAAGTGCAGTGTGTGTCTATTGAAGAGCAGTGTGTCCACACAGTACCTGCGTAGCTGTGTTTCCAGGTAGGACGTCAGCTTGGCCGTCTCGTTCAGCTGTTCCATGATGTTGTTCTTCTCGTTGTGCAGACTCAACCTGAAACAACAGCACAGACATCCAATCAGCACTCCAACCAACGCAGTGTATAAAACGGAACTTTGCAACTGGCAACCATTTCACCTACAGATCTGGTCATTACATCATCCGTGTGGATAATCATAATAACGGATATTCGTATAGCATGTTTTTCCACAAATACTGCTCAAAGCGCTTTACATTTCAAGTAAAATGCACCAACACCCCCCCCTCCCACCCCACACCCCCATCTCCACTGTATCCATTTGTTTGAAATCTAAAGTGAGCTTAGACTGCAGCCCCCCCCCCCCCCCCCCCCACTGGATCTATTTGTTGGAAATCTGTAGTGTTAGATCCCCCCCGCCCTCCCCCCCACCTGCCTCGCCTACACCCGTGAGTTGCTGACCTTTCCTGGATCTGTTTGTTGGAGATCTGAAGTGCGTGTTTCAGGTCGTACTCCAACTGAGCAATGCGCTGACGGATGGACGTCATTTCCTCCCCACTGCGACCTTTGGGGTCAATGCTGCGCAGTTCTCGGAGCAGCTGTTCCTTTTCCTGGAGGAGGAGCAATCTGAAACACGTACACCTGTCCTGCACCTCCACACAGGTACACCCGTCCTGCACCTCCACACAGGTACACCCGTCCTGCACCTCCACACAACCACACCTGTCCTGCACCTCCACACAGGTACACCCGTCCTGCACCTCCACACAGCCACACCCGTCCTGCACCTCCACACAGCCACACCCGTCCTGCACCTCCACACAGCCACACCCGTCCTGCACCTCCACACAGCCACACCTGTCCTGCACCTCCACACAGCCACACCTGTCCTGCACCTCCACACAGCTACACCCGTCCTGCACCTCCACACAGCCACACCCGTCCTGCACCTCCACACAGCCACACCTGTCCTGCACCTCCACACAGCTACACCCGTCCTGCACCTCCACACAGCTACACCCGTCCTGCACCTCTCCTGCACCTCCACACAGCCACACCTGTCCTGCACCTCCACACAGCCACACCCGTCCTGCACCTCCACACAGCTACACCCGTCCTGCACCTCCCCACTGCGACCTTTGGGGTCAATGCTGCGCAGTTCTCGGAGCAGCTGTTCCTTTTCCTGGAGGAGGAGCAATCTGAAACACGTACACCTGTCCTGCACCTCCACACAGGTACACCCGTCCTGCACCTCCACACAGGTACACCTGTCCTGCACCTCCACACAGCCACACCCGTCCTGCACCTCCACACAGCTACACCCGTCCTGCACCTCCACACAGGTACACCTGTCCTGCACCTCCACACAGGTACACCCGTCCTGCACCTCCACACAGCTACACCTGTCCTGCACCTCCACACACGTACACCTGTCCTGCACCTACACACAGCTACACCCGTCCTGCACCTCCACACAGCCACACCTGTCCTGCACCTCCACATAGCTACACCCGTCCTGCACCTCCACACCCGTCCTGCACCTCCACACAGGTACACCCGTCCTGCACCTCCACACAGCTACACCCGTCATGCACCTCCACACAGCCACACCCGTCCTGCACCTCCACACAGCCACACCCGTCCTGCACCTCCACACAGCCACACCCGAGCCACACCCGTCCTGCACCTCCACACAGCCACACCCGTCCTGCACCTCCACACAGCTACACCCGTCCTGCACCTCCACACAGCTACACCCGTCCTGCACCTCCACACAGCCACACCCGTCCTGCACCTCCACACAGGTACACCCGTCCTGCACCTCCACACAGCCACACCCGTCCTGCACCTCCACACAGGTACACCCGTCCTGCACCTCCACACAGCCACACCCGTCCTGCACCTCCACACAGCCACACCTGTCCTGCACCTCCACACAGGTACACCTGTCCTGCACCTCCACACAGCTACACCCGTCCTGCACCTCCACACAGCCACACCCGTCCTGCACCTCCACACAGCTACACCTGTCCTGCACCTCTCCTGCACCATAATAATAATAATAATAATAATGGATACTTATATAGCACACTATCCAGAAATCTGCTCTAGGTGCTTTACAAAAACGCTTTTGATAACATAAAACATTATATCTATGTTACATACACACACCAAAATGTGACCACACACACACACACACACGCACGCACGCACGTACGCGCACACACACACGCACGCACGCACACACACACACACTGCATACATACATTTTAACATACATGTGTATCTAACAGCTACCCTAACAAATACGCACACATAGGCAGGCACAAACTTACATAAACACACGCACACACAATACACATTCATATACATGCATGTAGTTGTGGACCTGCCACAATTGAACTTATTGCTGAGGGAAAAGGTGAGTTTTGAGACGAGATTTAAAAGATGCGAGGGAATCAGAGTGACGGAGGTTATCAGGGAGCTTGTTCCACGTCTTTGGCGATTGAAAAGAAAACGATCTGTGTCCATAGGTCTTACTTCTGACGTGAGGTATCCTGAGAAGTCGAGTATCAGAGGAAGAACGGAGCTGGCGAGACGGGGTATAGATATGGATGAGTTCAGAAAGATACTTGGGGCCAGATCCGTTGACTGCAGAAAAGGTCAGAGTGGATAGCTTATAGTCTATTCGATCAGAAACAGGCAACCAGTGGAGAGACTGAAGGAGAGGAGAAACATGGTCAAATTTAGAAGCTCTGCAAATGAGTCTGGCAGCGTTATTCTGAATTCGTTGGAGTCTGTCTAACAGGTATTTGGGAAGGCCGGCCAAAAGAGAGTTGCAGTAATCCAATCTTGAGAGAACCAGAGAGCATACAAGTGTCTTGGTTGCATCGGTTGAGAGATAGTGGCGGATAGAGCTGATTCTACGCAGTTCCAAATAGGCAACTTTACAGATATTCGAAATGTGCTGTTGGAAGGAAAGAGACTGGTCCAGGATTACACCAAGACTGCGAACAGAGGGAGAAAGTGAAACAGGTGTGCTATTGATCAGAACAGAGTCAGGAAAGGAAGGATGTTGACGAAACTTCTTTGGACAGGTTATCATCAATTCAGTCTTATCATCATTTAATTGCAGCTTGTTGAGAGTCATCCAGTCCTTTAGGCCAGCAATGCACTCCTGTGTTTGAGTCACCAGTGCATCAAATTCAGCTATGGAAGCCGACTGATAAAGTTGTGTGTCATCAGCAAAGCTCTCATGCGACATCGCATGATGACTGATGACATCCGACACAGGAGCCGCATACAGCACGAAAAGAACAGGACCTAGGACGGACCCTTGTGGGACACCATATTTCAAGGCAGATATTCTAGAGTATGTACCATTTACACACACTTTCTGTGTACGATCTGACAGGTAAGACGTGATCCATGCTAGTGCAGTGTCACGAATACCAAAGGAAGTTTTAAGTCTGTTCAAGAGGATAGAGTGGTCGATAGTGTCAAAAGCTGCTGACAAATCTAAGAGAGCGAGAACAGATATCTTATCCTCATCAAATCCCGAAAGCAAATCATTCACTATTCTAAGAAGGGCTGTTTCGCAACTATGACCACGTCTATAAGCTGACTGGTGGGAATTAAGTAAGCCATTCTGCTCCAGATGAGCTAAGAGCTGAGACAATATGATCTTTTCTAGCAGTTTTGATAAAAATGACAGATTAGAGACAGGTCGATAATTTTTCAAGCAATTATGATCCAAAGATGGTTTCTTGATGAGTGGACGTACAATAGCAGACTTGAAGCTTTCAGGGAAACAACCAGACAGCAAGGAAGAATTAATGACATGAGTAATATGTGGCAGTAGAACATCAATACATTCAACCAACAAAGATGACGGGACAGGGTCAAGCTCACAGGATTTCGGACAAGCGCTCAGACACACTTTCTTCACAAAATCTTCAGTTACCGGTTGGAAACAATGTAAAACAGGACCACTGTACACGCGTTCTTGAACGGGTGAAGAAGGAGACACAACAGAGTCAAGCTTCTCACGAATGCATGATATTTTGCCGGTGAAGAAGTCAGAAAACTTTTGAGGGAGTTCCTGCGCCGAAAATGTTGTAGGGAGAGGAGTGTTTTTCATTTTACCTAGTAGATTGTTCGTAGCGTTGAAAAGCTGTTTGGCTGTGGTGCATGCAAGTATTTTAGAAGAGTAGAACTTTGACTTTGCCCTGTCAACAATGTTTGTTACATTATTCCTGGCTGTCTGAAAAATGTCCCTACTGATGGTCAAACTAGTGGCGCGCCAGTGCCTCTCAGCTCTTCTTCTCTCCCGCTTGGCCTCCAACAGCTCTGGTCCCACGGTGTTGTACCAAGGCGACGGGGGACGATTGGAGATCAGGCCCCGAGTCGACGGGGCGTGCCTGTCGAGTGCAGCGCGTAGGACAGTGGATAGCTGGTCAGCAGTCGGCTCAAAAGGGATATTAGTCAGCAGGTCAGCTTTAAGTAAGTCTAAGTCAATTGAGGTCAGTGTGCGCACCTCCCTATACACACGGGGCGTGGGAGGTTTGGTGAGGTTCAGTTGACACGTCACACTGTGATGGTCGGAGGACAGGGTGTGATCGACGGTGGTAGACTTCAGGAGGCAGTCCTCATTTCTGTGCAACACCCAATCGACGATGTGACCACGATTGTGTGTAGGCTCGGTTACAGACTGGTTAAGATCGAACAAACTGACAATTTCAAGTAATTTAGAGGTATAAAACTGTGTGGGTGAATCAAAATGAAAATTAAAGTCACCAACAATAAGTAGAGAGCCTGGTAAACTATTAGCGTATTCTAAGAAGTCCGGAAACTGTTCAATGAACATCGTATCAGAGAGTTTATTTTTCTTGTTTGGTGGCGGACGGTAGAGGCAGAACACATTGAGGTGGGAATGTGGCAGCGACAGTGAAAGCTGGGCCAGTTCGAATGAGGCATGGTTGAAGGGAAAGGCAGATGTGTACGTTGTGTGTGGGAGCAGCCTGTCTGACACAACGAAGGCGATTCCTCCCCCGCAAGTTGTTGTAACACGAGGGAAGGAGGTGGTAGTGTAGCCAGGGGGAGCGAGATCTCGACACTTAGCTTCATCCCCAGTACTGCGAAGCCAAGTTTCTGTGATACACAGGATGTCGAGGCTGATTGAGAGCAGATGTTCGTTGATCGCTGAGCGTTTGAGGCGAGGACCAACTGACTGGGCGTTGAACAGACCTAGAGAAATTTGAGTTGAGCGGTGGGAGGGAAAGCAGGACAGAGGTACACGAATATGGTTATCAAAGTTGATGCATTTAACAGGGTGGTCAGTGGAAGTTACACGTCCAGTACCACACACAACAGCTATCTTCCTCTGCTTGCGACGTCCTGCACGATGAGTGCGAACACGGGGGAGGTGACAACCTATACCCACACCTCTGATGGCGTCGATGACAGAAGGGTCAAGTGCTGCAGGAGGCACGGACAGGAGCTGGTCCCGTGTGTAAGACACACGGGGAGAATGAGCATTAAGCAAGGGCCTGTGGTAGAGGTCAGCTTCAGGAACACGCGGAGCGGGCTGCGCGTGCGAAAGGGGATGGTGAAGAAATGGCGTGCTCTGACAAGCAAGAATACTTGCCAGGTTACACAGAAAACATGTCCAAATAACTTGAAGTTCCGGTGGCAGAATCGCACAAAACAAGCACCAATGTATACTCCACTCCATCATAAAGTACATACACAACTTTTACGTCAACGCACAATCACATTCCAACACAACTGACGAAAGAAATGAGAGCTGGGACTATGCTGCCTGTCAGGCGTAGCCCTTGCCCTATATATGTACACCTCAACACAGGTACACCTCAACACAGGTACGCCTCAACACAGGTACACCCATCCTGCATCTCAACACAGGTACACCCGTCCTGCATCTCAACACAGGTACTCCTGTCCTGCATTTCAACACAGGTACACCTCACAACAGGTACACCCATCCTGCATCTCAACACAGGTACTCCTGTCCTGCATCTCAACACAGGTACACCTCACAACAGGTACACCCATTCTGCATCTCAACACAGGTACACCCGTCCTGCACCTCAACACAGGTACACCCATCCTGCATCTCAACACAGGTACACCTGTCCTGCATCTCAACACAGGTACACCTCAACACAGGTACACCTCAACACAGGTACACCCATCCTGCATCTCAACACAGGTACACCTGTCCTGCATCTCAACACAGGTACACCTGTCCTGCATCTCAACACAGGTACACCTGTCCTGCATCACACCCGTCCTGTACCTCAAATTTCACATGATCTTCTGAGTGAAACTGATTCAGAGAGTATTTAATCATGTACTGATGTACGATGTACATCATGAACATGTAATGTATGCCTGTGCTCTCGTATCTATCTGCTTGTATCAATACACTGACCTTCATCCACAAACATACACATACACCCCCACTCACCACCACCATCCCTCCCCACCCCCACACACACCTGTCCTTGTCGCTCTGTGACTGGCCGGGCATCACCTGGTCCTCCCCCCCCCACACACATCCCCCCTCACCCCCACACACCTCACCCCCCCCCCCCCCCCGATCCCCACCCCCCCACACCTGTCCTTGTCGCTCTGTGACTGGCTGGCCATCATCTGGTCCTCCCCCCCCCCCCCCCCCAACACATCCCCCTACCACCCCCATACACCTGTCCTTGTCGCTCTGTGACTGGCTGGCCATCATCTGGTCCTCCCCTCCCCCCCACACATCCCCCCACCACCCCCATACACCTGTCCTTGTCGCTCTGTGACTGGCTGGCCATCATCTGGTCCTCCCCTCCCTCCCCCCCCAACATCCCCCCACCACCCCCATACACCTGTCCTTGTCGCTCTGTGACTGGCTGGCCATCATCTGGTCCTCCCCTCCCCCCACCCCCCCAACACATCCCCCCACCACCCCCATACACCTGTCCTTGTCGCTCTGTGACTGGCTGGCCATCATCTGGTCCTCCCCTCCCCCCCCCCCCCCCAACACATCCCCCTACCACCCCCATACACCTGTCCTTGTCGCTCTGTGACTGGCCGGGCATCACCTGGTCCTCCCCTCCCCCCAACACATCCCCCCACCACCCCCATACACCTGTCATTGTCGCTCTGTGACTGGCTGGCCATCATCTGGTCCTCCCCTCCCTCACCCCCCAACACATCCCCCTACCACCCCCATACACCTGTCCTTGTCGCTCTGTGACTGGCCGGGCATCATCTGGTCCTCCCTTGCCCCCCACACATCCCCCCACCCCCCAACACATCCTCCCCCCCACACACACACCTGTCCTTGTCGCTCTGTGACTGGCCGGGCATCATCTGGTCCTCGATGTTGGCCAGACGCACCTTGAGGTTACTCATCTTCCTCCTGGCCTCATCATACTGCAGCATCACCCGCGTCTTCTCCGCAAAGAGCCGGCTCTGGTTGAAACCAAACTGCACACACCACAGTATTGACTGACCTAAACTACACACCACAGTATTGACTGACCCAAACTACACACACCACAGTATTGACTGACCCAAGCTACACACACCACAGTATTGACTGACCTAAACTACACACACCACAGTATTGACTGACCCAAACTACACACACCACAGTATTGACTGACCCAAGCTACACACACCACAGTATTGACTGACCTAAACTACACACACCACAGTATTGACTGACCTAAACTACACACACCACAGTATTGACTGACCCAAACTGAACACCACACTGTATTCACTGACCCAAACTGAACACCACACGGTATTCACTGACCCAAACTACGCGCACCACAGTATTCACTGACCCAAACTACACACACCATAGTATTCACTGACCCAAACTACACACACCATAGTATTCACTGACCCAAACTACACACACCACAGTATTCACTGACCCAAACTACACACACCACAGTATCCACTGACCCAAACTACACACACCATAGTATCCACTGACCCAAACTACAAACACCATAGTATCCACTGACCCAAACTACACACACCACAGTATCCACTGACCCAAACTACACACCACACAGTATTCACTGACCCAAACTGCACACCCCACAGTATTGACTGACCCAAAATGAACACCACATGGTATTCGATGACCCAATCTGCACACCCCACAGTACTGACTGACCCAAACTGAACACCGCAGTATTCACTGACCCAAACTGAACACCACATGGTATTCACTGACCCAAACTACACACACCATAGTATTCACTGACCCTAACTACACACACTACAGTATTCACTGACCCAAACTACACACACCACAGTATTCACTGACCCAAACTACACACACCACAGTATTCACTGACCAAAACTACACACACCATAGTATTCACTGACCCTAACTACACACACTACAGTATTCACTGACCCAAACTACGCACACCATAGTATTCACTGACCCAAACTACACACACCACAGTATTCACTGACCCAAACTGAACACACCACAGTATTCATTGACCCAAACTACACACATCACAGTATTCACTGACCCAAACTACACACCCTACAGTATTCACTGACCCAAACTGAACACACCACAGTATTCACTGACCCAAACTACACACACCACAGTATTCACTGACCCAAACTACACACACCACAGTATTCACTGACCCAAACTACCACACACCACAGTATTCACTGACCAAACTACACACACCACAGTATTCACTGACCCAAACTACCACACACCACAGTATTCACTGACCAAACTACACACACCACAGTATTCACTGACCCAAACTACACACACCATAGTATTCACTGACCTAAACTACACACCACAGTATTCACTGACCCAAACTGAACACACCACAGTATTCACTGACCCAAACTACACACACCACAGTATTCACTGACCCAAACTACACACACCACAGTATTCACTGACCCAAACTACCACACACCACAGTATTCACTGACCCAAACTACCACACACCACAGTATTCACTGACCAAACTACACACCACAGTATTCACTGACCCAAACTACACACACCACAGTATTCACTGACCAAACTACACACCACAGTATTCACTGACCAAACTACACACACCACAGTATTCACTGACCCAAACTACACACACCACAGTATTCACTGACCCAAACTACACACACCACAGTATTCACTGACCCAAACTACACACACCACAGTATTCACTGACCCAAACTACACACACCACAGTATTCACTGACCCAAACTACCACACACCACAGTATTCACTGACCCAAACTACCACACACCACAGTATTCACTGACCAAACTACACACACCACAGTATTCACTGACCTAAACTACACACCACAGTATTCACTGACCCAAACTGAACACACCACAGTATTCACTGACCCAAACTGATGACACAAACTGAACACACTACACACCATTGTCACACTACACACACACAAATCACATATACATACAAAACATACACAGACACACACAGACATACACACAAACCATGCATGCATACAAAACATACACACACACAGAAACATAAATCATGCATACATACAACACACACACACACACATATACACACACACATCATGCAAGCATACAAAACACACACACACACACACACATATACACACACATCATGCATGAATACATAACACACACACACACACACACAAACAAATGACATATGATACAAATACAAAACACAAAGACATACACCCCCACCCCTACTCACATCTCCCCTCAGGTCAGTCTGTGAGGCTGTCTCATGTCTATCGTGAGCCAGGGACAGCGTGGACACGTCAGGAGAAGAGCCGCCCGTCTTGGACAGCAAGAAGTCCTCCTTCAGGCGTGCCAGGGACTGTACACAGCACACACCACACTGTCAGACTGTACACAGCACACTGTACACTGTACACAGCACACACCACACTGTCAGACTGTACACAGCACACACCACACTGTCAGACTGTACACAGCACACTGTACACAGCACACACCACTGTCAGACTGTACACAGCACACTGTACACTGTACACAGCACACACCACACTGTCAGACTGTACACAGCACACACCACACTGTCAGACTGTACACACCACACTGTACACAGCACACACCACTGTCAGACTGTACACAGCACACTGTACACAGCACACACCACACTGTCAGACTGTACACAGCACACACCACACTGTCAGACTGTACACACCACACTGTACACAGCACACACCACTGTCAGACTGTACACACCACACTGTACACAGCACACACCACTGTCAGACTGTACACAGCACACACCACTGTCAGACTGTACACACCACACTGTACACAGCACACACCACACTGTCAGACTGTACACAGCACACACCACACTGTACACAGCACACACCACACTGTCAGACTGTACACAGCACACTGTACACTGTACACAGCACACACCACACTGTCAGACTGTACACAGCACACACCACACTGTCAGACTGTACACACCACACTGTACACAGCACACACCACACTGTACACAGCACACACCACACTGTCAGACTGTACACACCACACTGTACACTGTACGCAGCACACACCACACTGTCAGACTGTACATAGCACTCTGTACACTGTACACAGCACACACCACACTGTCAGACTGTACACAGCACACACCACACTGTCAGACTGTACACAGCACACTGTACACAGCACACACCACACTGTCAGACTGTACACTGTACACAGCACACACCACACTGTACACTGCACACTGTACACAGCACACACCACACTGTACACAGCACACACCACACTGTCAGACTGTTCACAGCACACTGTACACAGCACACACCACACTGTACACACCACACTGTACACTACACACCACACTGTACACTGTACACACCACACTGTACACTGTCAGACTGTACACACCACACTGTACACTGTCAGACTGCACACACCACACACCACACTGTACACTGTCAGACTGCACACACCACACATAGCACACTGTACACCACACTGTACATATCATATTGTTTGACTGCACACAGCACACACCACACTGTACACTGTCAGACTGCACACACCACACATGGCACACTGTACACCACACTGTACATATCATACTGTCAGAGACTGAACACACCACACACCACACATGGCACACTGTACACCACACTGTACATATCATACTGTCAGACTGAACACACCACACACCACACATGGCACACTGTACACCACACTGTACATATCATATTGTTTGACTGCACACAGCACACACCACACTGTACACTGTCAGACTGCACACACCACACATGGCACACTGTACACCACACTGTACATATCATACTGTTTGACTGAACACACCACACATGGCACACTGTACACCACACTGTACATATCATATTGTTTGACTGCACACAGCACACACCACACTGTACACTGTCAGACTGCACACACCACACATGGCACACTGTACACCACACTGTACATATCATATTGTTTGACTGAACACACCACACATGGCACACTGTACACCACACTGTACATATCATATTGTTTGACTGAACACACCACACACCACACATGGCACACTGTACACCACACTGTACATATATTGTTTGACTGAACACACCACACACCACACATGGCACACTGTACACCACACTGTACATACCATACTGTCAGAGACTGAACACACCACACATAGCGCACTGTACACTTTCTGTAGACTTCACAAAAGCTTTTGATGTTATTAATCATGACCTCCTCCTTTAAGAAACTATCACACTACAGATTATCACACAGCTCATTGTTACTGATTTCATCTTTTCTTTCAATCAGACAAGAAGTAGTATCCTTCAGTACAGAAACCTCTATTTTTCTACCCAACAAATTTGATGTCCCACAAGGTTCAGTCCTTGGCCCTCTTTTATTTTCCTTATATATATATATATATATATATATATATATATATATATATATATATATATATATAAATGATCTACCTTCATTCTTAAAAACACACTGCTAAATGTTTGCTGACGACACAACTTTACATACAAGTAATACTAATGCTCACCAGGTTTATCTTACCATGCAAGAAAACATTAATCTTCTTGTTAAATGGACTGAGTTTAACAAAATGACTTCATCCTAATAAAACTAAATTTATGATGATAACCACTAGGCAAAAACGTCAAAAACTAACTGAAAAATTACCCGTTCTTTATACTGCTGACATAAAAATGAAGAAGCTGCTAACCACAAGGTTCTGGGAATCCCAATCAACAATAACCTATGTTGGTCAAAACACATATAAAGTCTAACCAAAACCACTATTTCGAGATAAGTCTAAAAATATATGGCAACAAATAATAATTAATATGCAATAGAAAAACAACACCCACAACCCCAAAAAACAACAACACACACAGCGTGCACGCACACACACACACACACACACACACACACATGCATGCACACATGCACGCGCGCCAACAGCACTCTTCTTCCTGACCCTGAGGTCAAGAAAGAAGCCAATTATCCAACAAGGTGGGAATGTTCAAGAAGGATCAGCCTCCTTCCCTCACACCACCCCTACCCCCACCGCAAGCCCAACTCATCAACTGTTATCTAATTTCCCCCCACCCCCACCCCATCCCCCACCCCCACCAGCAACCCCCACCCCACACACCGCTCCCTAAGTAGCCACTTAAACCGTCAGGTTCCATGCTTGAGGGGTAACAAAACATGTTTTCATTACATCATAAATGTTCTATAAATAGTCCAGGCTAGCCGGCAGGCCAGGGGCAGGGACTGAGGCAGGTCTGGAGGGAGGAAGGGTGGGTGTGGGAGTGTTGAAACACTAAGAACAAGAACTTGTTGTTTCCAGCCTGGACCAGCAGAGACGGTAGTATGGCTGGTGTGTGACCCTGTTTCCAGCGTTGAGCAGCAGAGACGGTAGTATGGCTGGTGTGTGGCCCCTGTTTCCAGCGTGGAGCAGAGACGGTAGTATGGCTGGTGTGTGGCCCCTGTTTCCAGCGTGGACCAGCAGAGACGGTAGTATGGCTGGTGTGTGACCCCTGTTTCCAGCGTGGAGCAGCAGAGACGGTAGTATGGCTGGTGTGTGGCCCCTGTTTCCAGCGTGGACCAGCAGAGACGGTAGTATGGCTGGTGTGTGACCCCTGTTTCCAGCGTGGAGCAGCAGAGACGGTAGTATGGCTGGTGTGTGACCCCTGTTTCCAGCGTGGACCAGCAGAGACGGTAGTATGGCTGGTGTGTGACCCCTGTTTCCAGCGTGGAGCAGCAGAGACGGTAGTATGGCTGGTGTGTGGCCCCTGTTTCCAGCGTGGAGCAGAGACGGTAGTATGGCTAGAGACGGTAGTATGGCTGGTGTGTGGCCCCTGTTTCCAGTTTGGAGCAGCAGAGACGGTAGTATGGCTGGTGTGTGGCCCCTGTTTCCAGCGTGGAGCAGCAGAGACGGTAGTATGGCTGGTGTGTGGCCCCTGTTTCCAGCGTGGAGCAGAGACGGTAGTATGGCTAGAGACGGTAGTATGGCTGGTGTGTGGCCCCTGTTTCCAGTTTGGAGCAGCAGAGACGGTAGTATGGCTGGTGTGTGGCCCCTGTTTCCAGCGTGGACCAGCAGAGACGGTAGTATGGCTGGTGTGTGGCCCCTGTTTCCAGCGTGGACCAGCAGAGACGGTAGTATGGCTGGTGTGTGGCCCCTGTTTCCAGCATGGAGCAGCAGAGACGGTAGTATGGCTAGAGACGGTAGTATGGCTGGTGTGTGGCCCCTGTTTCCAGCGTGGACCAGCAGAGACGGTAGTATGGCTGGTGTGTGGCCCCTGTTTCCAGCGTGGACCAGCAGAGACGGTAGTATGGCTGGTGTGTGGCCCCTGTTTCCAGCGTGGACCAGCAGAGACGGTAGTATGGCTGGTGTGTGGCCCCTGTTTCCAGTTTGGAGCAGCAGAGACGGTAGTATGGCTGGTGTGTGACCCCTGTTTCCAGCATGGAGCAGCAGAGACGGTAGTATGGCTAGAGACGGTAGTATGGCTGGTGTGTGGCCCCTGTTTCCAGCGTGGACCAGCAGAGACGGTAGTATGGCTAGAGACGGTAGTATGGCTGGTGTGTGGCCCCTGTTTCCAGCGTGGACCAGAAGAGACGGTAGTATGGCTGGTGTGTGGCCCCTGTTTCCAGTTTGGAGCAGCAGAGACGGTAGTATGGCTGGTGTGTGGCCCCTGTTTCCAGCGTGGACCAGCAGAGACGGTAGTATGGCTAGAGACGGTAGTATGGCTGGTGTGTGGCCCCTGTTTCCAGCGTGGAGCAGAGACGGTAGTATGGCTAGAGACGGTAGTATGGCTGGTGTGTGGCCCCTGTTTCCAGCGTGGACCAGCAGAGACGGCTGGTGTGTGGCCCCTGTTTCCAGCGTGGAGCAGCAGAGACGGTAGTATGGCTGGTGTGTGGCCCCTGTTTCCAGCATGGAGCAGCAGAGACGGTAGTATGGCTGGTGTGTGGCCCCTGTTTCCAGCGTGGACCAGCAGAGACGGCTGGTGTGTGGCCCCTGTTTCCAGCGTGGACCAGCAGAGACGGCTGGTGTGTGGCCCCTGTTTCCGGCGTGGAGCAGCAGAGACGGCTGGTGTGTGGCCCCTGTTTCCAGCGTGGACCAGCAGAGACGGCTGGTGTGTGGCCCTTGACCAACACTGACCTGACTGAAGAATGACTGCACTGCATGTCTGACACTGTTGTTTGTGTGTATTCGTGCGTGCGTGCATGTGTGAGAGAGGTGTTGAACGAGTGACAGTTGGAAAGCTGCTGAAATGTACGGGAAGGGCGGAAAAGCCGAGGAGAGGTGGGAGGAGGGGGGGGGGGGGTCATCTGCAGTGTGACACAACGAAGACATTGTACAATGACTTCCCTTCACAGCCATCCACTTTTTCTCCCGAGTGACCTTATTGGCATAACCAGGCCCTCCTATCTTCATACCTTTCTTCTGCTTTTCATCCCCCCCCCCCATCTCTGTGTGTGTGTGTGTGTGTGTGTGTGTGTGTGTGTGTGTAAGAAAGTATGTACACAAGTGTAACACTCCATAAGGCGGTACGCCCGGATCTGAGTAAACCAGGCTACCCACCAGCACAACATGATACGAGGCCCTCCACAAAGATGAAGAATAACTCTGACAAAGAAAAGAGAAGAGGAGGAGGAGGAGGAGAAGGAGAAGGAGAAGAAGAAGAAGAAGAAGAAGAAGAAGAAACACTCGTTGACATTAAAGTGAATCATATCATGCATCTGTGACGAAATCCTGATCTAAAATGACAACAAAAAGTGACAAAACAAAAATTACTACCTTAGCTTCAAATTCGCAGCAAACATCTTTAAAACATCAATTTCAATTCTTTTGTGGGGGTATGGGGTTGGGAACATTCACTTAAAATCCCATAGAACCACTGCAGTCACAAATCTTAGCAGCTCCTGTTACAAAATACATAAAGAAAAAGAAAGAAAGAATCCCAAACAAAAAATGCTCCACTCCAACGATCCCACATGGCCAACTCATGGTAGTTAAGGGGATCATTAGTGAAACCAGTAATAACTGTGAAAGCATTTTCCATGACTGTAATTATATATAAATATGAAGAAAATTATAACAATTGTGATTACAAAGAAAACGGACGCCAAGAAAGTCATGCACCCATGAATGCATACATGTATCACTGTATGTGTTGTGACTGCATTATGCATGCATACATGTATCACTGTATGTGTTGTGACTGCATTATGCATGCATACATGTATCACTGTATGTGTTGTGACTGCATTATGCATGCATACATGTATCACTGTATGTGTTGTGACTGCATTATGCATGCATACACACGCACTTCTGTCTGTTGGTGTCAAGCTGACCATTCAGACTGTATCCTTCCATTTTATTCAATCCTGAATTATCTATTGAATCATTTTTACTGTATTTCATTTCAGTCCATGTTAGTTGTTTTTCGATCGTCAGGCAGGCAGTCAGGGCCTGAGGAGCTGTTGGGTCAGAGTGCAAGGCGTCTGCTCTTTGTTCGCCATTCTTTACAGCAGATGTGGTGAAGCGCATAAGGATCAGTCTGCACGCTCTAACACCTGCTTGAGACTGAAACCCAAACCAGGCACCCTTCACAACCCATGAATCACCTCTCCACTGCCCAACAATACACTACTCTCTCTCTCTCTTCTCTCTTGTGAAATGTTCAACCAACATCCAAGTGTGTGTGTGTGTGTGTGTGTGTGTGTGTGTGTAGAGAGAGAGAGAGAGAGAGAGAGAAAGAGAGAGGGGTGGGGCGTGGGGGGGGGAGGCACTGAGATAGACACCAGGGAAGACACAGCGCAAGAGAAAAGTACAGACAGACAGTGGAAGAGAAACAAGAAAAGGGCACCACCACCAGCCCCATGTCTTGCCTTAGCAGTCTGCAATGCACGCCAGTCTGCAAGCCACACACACACACACATGTACACACAAACTCATTCACACACACAAACACACACACACACACACACATGTACACACAAACCCATTCACACACACAAACACACACACACACACATGTACACACAAACCCATTCACACACACACACACACACACACACACACACACTACACACACACACACATGCACACACAAACCCATTCACACACACAAACACACACACACACACACACTACACTACACACGCGCGCGCACCCATGCACGCACGCACGCACACACACACTCTCACACTGAGGGGCTGTAGAGGAGAGGAGTGCATCCAGCCCGGCATTCCAGGCCTGACACTTTGCAGTGGGTGATGGCTCTGTGCCAACCCTTGCCACACCAACATGGAATGCCCCCCTCCCCCTCCACCTAGCATTCAACACCCCCACCCCCTTCACACTTAGCCTTCAACACCCTCCCCTCCCCCACCCCCTTCACACCTAGCCTTCAAGACACCCTCCCCCACCCCCTTCACACCTAGCCTTCAACACCCTCCCCCACCCCCTTCACACCTAGCCTTCAAGACACCTTCCCCCACCCCCTTCACACCTAGCCTTCAAGACACCTTCCCCCACCCCCTTCACACCTAGCCTTCAAGACACCCTCCCCCACCCCCTTCACACCTAGCCTTCAAGACACCCTCCCCCACCCCCTTCACACCTAGCCTTCAAGACACCCTCCCCTCCCCCTTCACACCTAGCCTTCAAGACACCCTCCCCCACCCCCTTCACACCTAGCCTTCAAGACACCCTCCCCTCCCCCACCCCCCTTCACACCTAGCCTTCAAGACACCCTCCCCCACCCCCTTCACACCTAGCCTTCAAGACACCTTCCCCCACCCCCTTCACACCTAGCCTTCAAGACACCCTCCCCTCCCCCACCCCCTTCACACCTAGCCTTCAAGACACCCTCCCCCACCCCCTTCACACCTAGCCTTCAAGACACCTTCCCCCACCCCCTTAACACCTAGACTTCAAGACACCCTCCGCCACCCCCTTCACACCTAGCCTTCAAGACACCCTCCGCCACCCCCTTCACACCTAGCCTTCAAGACACCCTCCCCCTTCACACCTAGCCTTCAACACCCTCCCCCACCCCCTTCACACCTAGCCTTCAACACCCCACCCCCTTCACACCTAGCCTTCAAGACACCCTCCCCCACCCCCTTCACACCTAGCCTTCAAGACACCCTCCCCCACCCCCTTCACACTTAGCCTTCAACACCCCACCCCACCCCCTTCACACCTAGCCTTCAAGACACCCTCCCCTCCCCCACCCCCTTCACACCTAGCCTTCAACACCCCACCCCACCCCCTTCACACCTAGCCTTCAAGACACCCTCCCCTCCCCCACCCCCTTCACACCCAGCCTTCAACACACCATTCCCCCATCTCATCTCCGTGAATCCTAACCGCCTCCCCCCCCCCCCCTCACCTCCCCATCTCTCTCCAAAAAGGAAAAAAACACCACCACAAACAAGCCTTCATTGTTGATGACTGCACAGACTCCCAAGTCTGAAGCAGGAATTATGCGACGTACATGACCTCCCTCCTCCCCCTTCTCCATCACCCCCTTCTTCCTTCCCCCTCTCCTGCAAGAGATACAACTCCTATCTTGGTCCATAATACCCAACATGCTTACGAGAAAGAAAGGAAAAAAAAAGCAGAGAAAAAAAAAAGCAAGCAAGCAAAGAAGTACGCCCCGTTCATTCATAAAGCCACACGCTTTGCTGTTTTGCTCTTCACGGTGCCCAGGATAAATATAGACAGCACCAGCCCACTCCCAGTCGTCACGTCGGTCGTGTAGGCGGCTGAGGAAAACTTCTCTTTTTAACTGGTTCAAGTTTGGAGAGGGGGGGGGGGGGACTGACACCAACCAGAACGGGACCCTTAACTGTTGGAACGGTTATGAACTACGGCATGCCACGGCTTGTCTGTGTCAAATACGTCCATTGAAAAAATGATTTAAATTTCAGCACACACACACACACACACGCGCGCGCGCACGCACGCACGCACACACACACACATCTTCTGGTTTTCTTGGTCTTCTATCATGTCCACAAGTCTGTTATTGGTCTTCAACCATGTCCACAAGACAGTTATTGGTCTTCTATCATGTCCACAAAGACATTTACTGGTCTTCTATCATGTCCACAAAGACAGTTACTGGTCTTCTATCATGTCCTCTTCTATCATGTCCACAAAGACAGTTACTGGTCTTCTATCATGTCCTCTTCTATCATGTCCACAAAGACAGTTACTGGTCTTCTATCATGTCCACAAAGACTGTTACTGGTCTTCTATCATGTCCACAAAGACATTTACTGGTCTTCATGTCCACAAAGACATTTACTGGTCTTCTATCATGTCCACAAAGACTGTTACTGTACTGGTCTTCTATCATGTCCACAAAGACATTTACTGGTTTTCATGTCCACAAAGAGTTACTGGTCTTCTATCATGTCCACAAAGACAGTTACTGGTCTTCTATCATGTCCACAAAGACTGTTACTGGTCTTCATGTCCAGAAAGACATTTACAGGTCTTCTATCATGTCCACAAAGACTGTTATTGGTCTTCTATCGTGTCCAGAAAGACATTTACTGGTCTTCTATCATGTCCACAAAGACAGTTACTGGTCTTCTATCATGTCCACAAAGACAGTTACTGGTCTTCTATCATGTCCACAAAGACTGTTACTGGTCTTCTATCATGTCCACAAAGACAGTTACTGGTCTTCTACCATGTCCACAAAGACTGCTACTGGTCTTCTATCATGTCCACAAAGACAGTTACTGGTCTTCTACCATGTCCACAAAGACAGTTACTGGTCTTCTACCATGTCCACAAAGACAGTTACTGGTCTTCTATCATGTCCACAAAGAATGTTATTGGTCTTCTATCATGTCCACAAAGACATTTACTGGTCTTCTACCATGTCCACAAAGACAGTTACTGGTCTTCTACCATGTCCACAAAGACAGTTACTGGTCTTCTACCATGTCCACAAAGACAGTTACTGGTCTTCTACCATGTCCACAAAGACTGTTATTGGTCTTCTATCATGTCCACAAAGACATTTACTGGTCTTCTACCATGTCCACAAAGACTGTTACTGGTCTTCTACCATGTCCACAAAGACAGTTACTGGTCTTCTACCATGTCCACAAAGACTGTTATTGGTCTTCTATCATGTCCACAAAGACAGTTACTGGTCTTCTATCATGTCCACAAAGACATTTACTGGTCTTCTACCATGTCCACAAAGACTTATTGGTTTTCTACCATGTCCACAAAGACAGTTACTGGTCTTCTATCATGTCCACAAAGACTTATTGGTTTTCTACCATGTCCACAAAGACAGTTACTGGTTTTCTACCATGTCCACAAAGACTTATTGGTCTTCTACCATGTCCACAAAGACAGTTACTGGTCTTCTACCATGTCCACAAAGACTGTTATTGGTCTTCTATCATGTCCACAAAGACTGTTATTGGTCTTCTATCATGTCCACAAAGACTGTTATTGGTTTTCTACCATGTCCACAAAGACTGTTATTGGTTTTCTACCATGTCCACAAAGACTGTTATTGGTCTTCTATCATGTCCACAAAGACTGTTATTGGTCTTCTACCATGTCCACAAAGACAGTTACTGGTCTTCTACCATGTCCACAAAGACTGTTATTGGTTTTCTACCATGTCCACAAAGACTGTTATTGGTCTTCTACCATGTCCACAAAGACTGTTATTGGTCTTCTACCATGTCCACAAAGACTGTTATTGGTGTTCTGTCATGTCCACATAGACCAGTCTTCTTTGATGTCCACACATGTCATTAATGACTGCATTGTATTTGTAAAGTAATGTCATGCACTTCCACACACACACACACAGCGCGCGCATCACACACAAAATAAAGTGCACATGCAAACAGACTTACAACAGTCACATCTGCTCACACACACACACACACACACACACACACACACACAGGTGTGCAAATGTCAAATTGTGCACATACACAGAGAGAGAGAGAGACAGAGTGAGAGACAGAGACAGAGACAGAGACAGAGGCAAAGACCGAAAAAGGGAGCAGCAGAAAGCTGCAGCAACAGAAACAGACCCACCACTTTCCACCCCAACCTTTCTACCCCTCTCTCACTCTCCACACCACAAGCCCCCACATGACAGACAGGCAGACAGACAGACAGAGAGGCAGACAAACAGACAGAGAGAGGCAGACAGACAGACAGAGAGGCAGACGGACAGAGAGGCACACAGACAGACAGAGACAGAAAGAAAGTGACAGAAAGGCAGACAGACAGACAGACAGGGAGAAAGTGATAGAGCAGAGTTCAATTTTCTTAACATACCCGTCCCCCCACAAGAATCAGCCCCCCTCCTATCTCACTTTCACCCCCCACCCCCAAACGGGAAGCTTGGAGCCGACACACACACACGTATGCACGCACATGCATACACATACACACGCATGAATGCATACGCATGAATGCACACATATTCGGATTAGACGATAAACTGAGGTCCCGTGTGCAACATGCACTTGGCGCACGTAAAAGAACCCACGGCAACAAAAAGGTTGTTCCTGGCAAAATTCTGCAGAAAAAATCCACTTCAATAGGAAAAAACAAATGAAACTGCACGCTGGAAAAAATGCCGAAAAAAAAGAAAAAAAAAGGGGTGGCGCTGTGGTGTAGCGACGCTCTCTCCCTGAGGAGAGCAGCCCAAATTTCACACAGAGAAATCTGCTGTGACAAAAAGAAATACTAATACAAGTACAATACACAGTGGCACACACAAACATTACTTCATCCATCTGCTTTTTACACTCAGACAGTCTGGTAATGGATGGAGAGTACACCTATACCTACACCTACCTGTGTGTCACTTCTGATGTCTTTCCCTGTGGGCTGTACACCTATACCTACACCTACCTGTGTGTCACTTCTGATGTCTTTCCCTGTGGGCTGTACACCTATACCTACACCTACCTGTGTGTCACTTCTGATGTCTTTCCCTGTGGAATGTACACCTATACCTACACCTACCTGTGTGTCACTTCTGATGTCTTTCCCTGTGGAATGTGCACCTATACCTACATCTACCTGTGTGTCACTTCTGATGTCTTTCCCTGTGGGCTGTACACCTATACCTACACCTACCTGTGTGTCACTTCTGATGTCTTTCCCTGTGGGCTGTACACCTATACCTACACCTACCTGTGTGTCACTTCTGATGTCTTTCCCTGTGGGCTGTACACCTATACCTACATCTACCTGTGTGTCACTTCTGATGTCTTTCCCTGTTGGCTGTACACCTATACCTACATCTACCTGTGTGTCACTTCTGATGTCTTTCCCTGTGGGCTGTACACCTATACCTACATCTACCTGTGTGTCACTTCTGATGTCTTTCCCTGTTGGCTGTACACCTATACCTACACCTACCTGTGTGTCACTTCTGATGTCTTTCCCTGTGGGCTGTACACCTATACCTACATCTACCTGTGTGTCACTTCTGATGTCTTTCCCTGTGGGCTGTACACCTATACCTACACCTACCTGTGTGTCACTTCTGATGTCTTTCCCTGTTGGCTGTACACCTATACCTACACCTACCTGTGTGTCACTTCTGATGTCTTTCCCTGTGGGCTGTACACCTATACCTACATCTACCTGTGTGTCACTTCTGATGTCTTTCCCTGTGGGCTGTACACCTATACCTACACCTACCTGTGTGTCACTTCTGATGTCTTCCCTGTGGGCTGTACACCTATACCTACACCTACCTGTGTGTCACTTCTGATGTCTTTCCCTGTGGAATGTACACCTATACCTACACCTACCTGTGTGTCACTTCTGGTGTCTTTCCCTGTGGAATGTACACCTATACCTACACCTACCTGTGTGTCACTTCTGATGTCTTTCCCTGTGGAATGTACACCTATACCTACATCTACCTGTGTGTCACTTCTGATGTCTTTCCCTGTGGGCTGTACACCTATACCTACATCTACCTGTGTGTCACTTCTGATGTCTTTCCCTGTGGGCTGTACACCTATACCTACATCTACCTGTGTGTCACTTCTGATGTCTTTCCCTGTGGGCTGTACACCTATACCTACATCTACCTGTGTGTCACTTCTGATGTCTTTCCCTGTGGGCTGTACACCTATACCTACACCTACCTGTGTGTCACTTCTGATGTCTTCCCTGTGGAATGTGCACCTATACCTACATCTACCTGTGTGTCACTTCTGATGTCTTCCCTGTGGGCTGTACACCTATACCTACACCTACCTGTGTGTCACTTCTGATGTCTTCCCTGTGGAATGTGCACCTATACCTACATCTACCTGTGTGTCACTTCTGATGTCTTCCCTGTGGGCTGTACACCTATACCTACACCTACCTGTGTGTCACTTCTGGTGTCTTTCCCTGTGGAATGTACACCTATACCTACATCTACCTGTGTGTCACTTCTGATGTCTTTCCCTGTGGGCTGTACACCTATACCTACACCTACCTGTGTGTCACTTCTGATGTCTTTCCCTGTGGAATGTACACCTATACCTACATCTACCTGTGTGTCACTTCTGGTGTCTTTCCCTGTGGAATGTACACCTATACCTACACCTACCTGTGTGTCACTTCTGATGTCTTTCCCTGTGGAATGTACACCTATACCTACATCTACCTGTGTGTCACTTCTGATGTCTTTCCCTGTGGGCTGTACACCTATACCTACATCTACCTGTGTGTCACTTCTGATGTCTTTCCCTGTGGGCTGTACACCTATACCTACATCTACCTGTGTGTCACTTCTGATGTCTTTCCCTGTGGAATGTACACCTATACCTACATCTACCTGTGTGTCACTTCTGATGTCTTTCCCTGTGGGCTGTACACCTATACCTACATCTACCTGTGTGTCACTTCTGATGTCTTTCCCTGTGGAATGTACACCTATACCTACACCTACCTGTGTGTCACTTCTGATGTCTTTCCCTGTGGGCTGTACACCTATACCTACACCTACCTGTGTGTCACTTCTGATGTCTTTCCCTGTGGAATGTACACCTATACCTACACCTACCTGTGTGTCACTTCTGATGTCTTCCCTGTGGGCTGTACACCTATACCTACATCTACCTGTGTGTCACTTCTGATGTCTTTCCCTGTGGGCTGTACACCTATACCTACACCTACCTGTGTGTGACTTCTGGTGTCTTTCCCTGTGGAATGTACACCTATACCTACACCTACCTGTGTGTCACTTCTGATGTCTTCCCTGTGGGCTGTACACCTATACCTACACCTACCTGTGTGCTGCAAAAGTGCCTGGAGGGAGCGATGAGGAGAGGGGGAGGGAGAAAGCAGGCAGCATGGAATGGAAGGCAGAGCCAGCAGCCAGAGAGTAAAGGTGAGATGAGCTGATGTGGGTGAACCCCCCCCCCCTTCCCAATGCTATTTGCAGGGATGATGCAGAAGCATTTGTTGTGGAATAACAAGACTCTGACTCACCTTTTGCTGCTGGCTGCACACTTTTCACTTTTTCTTTCTCCACCCCCCTCCCTCCATACCCACCCCCCCTCCCCTCATTCTCTCTCGGTGGTTGCCTTACTTTCCCACTGTTCCCCTTGCTACTACAGCCACAGCTACTACTACCCTTCTCCTGCCACCCTCATGCTGCCTGTACCCTTCTCCTACCACCCTCATGCTGCCTGTACCCTTCTCCTACCACCCTCATGCTGCCTGTACCCTTCTCCTACCACCCTCATGCTATACTACTCCCCTTCTCCTACCACCCTCATGCTACTTGTACCCTTCTCCTACCACCCTCATGCTACTTGTACCCTTCTCCTACCACCCTCATGCTGCCTGTACCCTTCTCCTACCACCCTCATGCTATACTACTCCCCTTCTCCTACCACCCTCATGCTACTTGTACCCTTCTCCTACCACCCTCATGCTACTTGTACCCTTCTCCTACCACCCTCATGCTACTTGTACCCTTCTCCTACCACCCTCATGCTACTTGTACCCTTCTCCTACCACCCTCATGCTACTTGCACCCTTCTCCTACCACCCTCATGCTACTTGTACCCTTCTCCTACCACCCTCATGCTACTTGTACCCTTCTCCTACCACCCTCATGCTACTTGTACCCTTCTCCTACCACCCTCATGCTACTTGTACCCTTCTCCTACCACCCTCATGCTACTTGTACCCTTCTCCCCTGCCCCAGGACCCTTCTCCCCTGCCCCAGGACCCTTCTCCCCTGCCCCAAGACCCTTCTCCCCTGCCCCAGGACCCTTCTCCCCTGCCCCAGGACCCTTCTCCCCTGCCCCAGGACCCTTCTCCCCTGCCCCAGGACCCTTCTCCCCTGCCCCAAGACCCTTCTCCCCTGCCCCAGGACCCTTCTCCCCTGCCCCAAGACCCTTCTCCCCTGCCCCAGGACCCTTCTCCCCTGCCCCAGGACCCTTCTCCCCTGCCCCAGGACCCTTCTCCCCTGCCCCAGGACCCTTCTCCCCTGCCCCAGGACCCTTCTCCCCTGCCCCAAGACCCTTCTCCCCTGCCCCAAGACCCTATCCTGTTCCTGCACCCCCCACCCCCTCTCCTTTTCAAGCCTAACCACCATCACCACTGGTCTTGGCCTGTCTCCCCTCCCCTCCACCCGTCCCCAGCTCCTATCTTTACAGACAACGTTCCCTTGTTGCTGGCTTCTGCTCCACCTTTCACATCAGAGTGAGTGAGTGAGTGTGAGTGAGTGTGTGTGTGTGTGTGTGTGTGTGTGTGAGTGTGAGTGCGTGAGTGTGTGTGTGTGTGAGTGTGTGTGTGTGTGTGTGTGTGTGTGTGTGTGTGTGTGTGTGTGTGTGTGCTCGTATGCATGTGCAAGCATGTGTATGTGTGTACGCTTGCTCCAAGTATCCCAGCTTTCTGACATGTTAGGGGGAGTGTCAGGTGGCTTGCAAGCTCCGAGTGTTCTGACATGGGAGGGGGTGGGGGGGGGGGAGAAAGAGGGGAAGTGGAATAGGAGGGGGCTGATTCAATTGGGTGGACGGGTATGTCTTGAAATTCTCTTTCTCCTTTTTGGAGCTGTGAATCAAGGCAGTAAACAGGGCAATGGGATGATGGAACTTCAATTTCTCTATCTGCTCTGCCTTCCTCTGCTCTGATGAACTAACCAGACATTTTTCACTCCCTCTCTCTCTCACTCTACCATTCACTAAGTACAAAAGTAATAGCCAGTTTGTATTAAACCAACAGATGTGGGTGGGTGCATAAGGATGCGCACACGTGTGTGTGTGTGTGTGTGTGTGTGTGTGTGTGTGTTTGACATGTGTGTGCGTGTGTGTTTGACATGTGTGTGTGTGTGTGTGTGTGTGACACGTGTGTGTGTGTGTGTGTGTGTGTGTGTGTGTGTGTGTGTGTCTGTGTGTGTTTGACACGTGTGTGTGTGTGTGTGTGTGTGTGTGTGTGTGTGTGTGTTTGACACCAATACCTGTGTATCCAACGGAACAGTTTAAGAACAATAATTATGTTTGTGTAAACATGCCTGGATTTCCCTTCATTTTCTGATGGCCACAAATAAAAAATAATCTGAAAAAGAAATCATGGGCCCTCATAGCAAACCCTTTTCTCAGCATACTATGTTTCCAGCACACAACTTTACACACACAGTGCAGCTCTCAAATGGGACCTTGTCCACCAGCCGGGCTTTTCACAAGCCGTACATTGAAAAGCAATGTGGTATGGAGACAACACTGAAAAGCAATGTGGTATGGAGACAACACAGAAACATTGAAAAGCAATGTGGTATGGAGACAACACTGAAAAGCAATGTGGTATGGAGACAACACTGAAAAGCAATGTGGTATGGAGACAACACAGAAACATTGAAAAGCAATGTGGTATGGAGACAACATAGGAACACTGAAAAGCAATGTGGTATGGAGACAACATAGGAACATTGAAAAGCAATGTGGTCTCCATGGAGACAACATAGGAACATTGAAAAGCAATGTGGTCTCCATGGAGACAACATAGGAACACTGAAAAGCAATGTGGTCTCCATGGAGACAACATAGGAACACTGAAAAGCAATGTGGTCTCCATGGAGACAACATAGGAACATTGAAAAGCAATGTGGTCTCCATGGAGACAACATAGGAACATTGAAAAGCAATGTGGTATGGAGACAACACAGGAACACTGAAAAGCAATGTGGTCTCCATGGAGACAACACAGGAACACTGAAAAGCAATGTGGTCTCCATGGAGACAACACAGGAACACTGAAAAGCAATGTGGTCTCCATGGAGACAACACAGGAACATTGAAAAGCAATGTGGTCTCCATGGAGACAACACAGGAACACTGAAAAGCAATGTGGTCTCCATGGAGACAACCTAATCAACAGGAAAGGAAGTGCCATGGCAGCATGGGATAGGTTCTGACTCCTGATCCAGTCCTCACCTGTGGTCAGGGTTCTAGCCCTCATTTCGGCATGGTGTTGTGTCCTTTGGGACACTTCAGACTTTACTGTGATTTTCCTCAATGCAGCCAGGTGTCAATGGGTACCTTACGGGCTGGGGAAGGTTCAAAAGGAAGGAGAGGAACAGGCTGTGTCTTCACATGTTGAGCCCTAATAAAGGATATCAATTCACTGCTCTCATGACCCTACAGAGCTGGGAGTCGTTAATCTTTAATAAAAACAACAGAGGAAGGAACGATCAAGGTAGACAGAAAAAGAAAGAAGGGAAAAAAAGTAAAGATCACAAAACAAGAAAGAGACATGGGCTGAAAGAACACAGAAATAACCAGAGTCGGAGAGGGGCTGGGGAGGGGAGGGCGGGGGGCAGGGGAGAAAAAACAAAGAAAGAAAACAATAATTTGTTGGACTCCTTATTTTTATTTTGAGAGGTGGGACAGCAATGTCTTGCAAATGTCCTTTGGCATCCCAGAATCTTTCAAAATAAAGTTTAAGTTTGTGTTTAGCTACAACTATGCCAGGATTTTGGTTAATATCTATCTCATCCAAAATCAACATGGGACATGGTAGTTAGCAAAGCTGTAAACAAATGTTTACAAAAGCACAAGTGTTAGAGTGCCAGACTGTTGCCAAACCAGAAAGTGGGTAAGTCTATGAGGAGCACTCGTATGGTGATGTAACAGAAACAACTTTAATTTTTTTTTTTTTTTTTTTAAAGAAGAAGAAAAAGAAACGAAAAAAGATGAAGTTACAGCATCTAAAAAACAACACTAACTGTATGTAGAGTTTCATGCCCAGAAAAACAGCTGGTGAAGGGAGTGGCTACATTCCACAACAGGTGGCACAGCAGGGGTTAAGGCTGTTCAGCATGTTCACAACACATTACAGCCAACCATCCAGTACTGGATACACTTCTTCAGAGCAAAAAAGACTTCTTCAGAAGAGGGGGAAGAAAAAAAAGGAATTTAAGACTACAACTAAGCAGCAGACTTCTTCAGAATAAATAAATGTACAGACCACAATGAAAAGCAATTGTTTATATCACAAGATGTGGTAACACTGCACCTGAAGCAGAGTAGAAGAATCATGTATTTAAAGAAATGGTTTGAAAGACTAACTATTTACTTTGGTGAAAAGAGACCGAGACAGAAAGACTGTCAAAGAAACAGGGAAAATGAGAACAACACTGGACTGCATTCATCACCTTGTGTTAGTCTTTTTATGCACATTACAAATCTGTCCCTGTTGTGTCATATCTCATTCTTCACTTTTAATTCATAATACAAAATCTGAATCAACTTTCAGAAATCATTTCCTATACCATTACTTCAGAAATAAAGGGACAAGCAATTTTTTGTTTACTGAGTCAAATGCTTTCTCAAGGTCAACACAGGTGAACAACAGATCAAAATCATAATTAAAAAAATATCTGTACTAATGCAACTGGAAAATAAGTTATTTTACTGGTTTTAAACAAACCAAAAGACTGAGGACTGGCAGGAAATAATGAAAGACAGAGACAGAGAGACAGGGAGAGAGTGTGAAGGAGGACAGTGAGGAAGAGAGGGAAGAAGGAAAACAAACAAAACAGAGAAACGAAAAACTGGTGGTGGTCAGCTGGAAAATAAAGGAGTAACTGAAGCAGGCACAGCGTGAAGGACAGAGAGGAAACAGAGAGAGAAGCTAGAGGCACACAGGCATGATCCTGGGGATTGTGTTTTGTGTCAAGCAAAGAGAAGTGGGGGAGGGGGAGGGGGAGGGGGGAATGGGAAGGGAGGCAATGTGTGGGCTCCTTGCCATCACCGACCACTCATCGCCCAGCAATGATAAACACTTCTGTCTGGCGCAATCACATGCACTGACGTGATTGAGGAATGCCGAGTTGTCTTGGCTACAATACCTGTAGCTAGCTCCCTTTGTACGCCTGCATGCTCTCCAACTGTCTGTCAGTCTGCCCCCTTCTCCCACTGTTGTTATGTGTGCTTACAGCTCACACCCTGTCTGTCCTTTCTCCCACTGTTGTGTGCTTACAGCTCACACCCTGTCTGTCCTTTCTCCCACTGTTGTTATGTGTGCTTACAGCTCACACCCTGTCTGTCCTTTCTCCCACTGTTGTTATGTGTGCTTACAGCTCACACCCTGTCTGTCCTTTCTCCCACTGTTGTTATGTGTGCTTACAGCTCACACCCTGTCTGTCCTTTCTCCCACTGTTGTTATGTGTGCTTACAGCTCACACCCTGTCTGTCCTTTCTCCCACTGTTGTGTGCTTACAGCTCTCTTCCCTGGAGTCCTTGTCTCTTTTTCTTCTTTCTCTGCATGCACTGTGTGTGTGTGTGTGTGTGTGTGTGTGCACTGTTACCCACCAGCAATACCTATGCATAGTTTTCCATCACTTTCCTTTGGTTCATTGTCTAGCTTAATACACCCTCACCTTAAAGAACAAAAACTAACCAACCAACCAAAAAGCCACCTAAAATACACAAATTACTTGTAAATGCATCAATGAGCGCCAAAGCAGAACCACCACCAGACATGCTCACTCTTCAACCTATTCTGCCCATGGTGTCAACACTTTAACAATGCCCCCCCAACCCGCCCCCCCCCCCCAAACCTCCTCCCTATTTTAGGGGGGAGGGAGTTGATGGGGGGGGGGGGGGTACTTGATAAATTGCATCTTTCTGTGCTTGTAACATCTTTACCTGCTTGCTGGTTTAAGTTTAGTTTGTTTTCCTTACCTCCACCAGGAAACAGGTGAAAATACAACATGACTCATTTCTGAAACAGCATTTGTTGTTACACAATCCTTTGTCAAGTTTGTGGTTTCCATTTTGGTTTTGTTATTGCTCTTGTTTGTGTTCTGTTTACTTCTTTCTATCTTTGTGTTCTGTTCACTTCTTTCTATCTTTGTGTTCTGTTCACTTCTTTCTATCTTTGTGTTCTGTTCACTTCTTTCTTTCTATCTTTGTGTTCTGTTTACTTCTTTCTTTCTTTCTTTCTTTGTGTTCTGTTTACTTCTTTCTTTCTTTCTTTGTGTTCTGTTTACTTCTTTCTTTCTTTATGTTCTGTTTACTTCTTTCTTTGTGTTCTGTTCACTTCTTTCTTTATGTTCTGTTTACTTCTTTCTTTGTGTTCTGTTCACTTCTTTCTTTGTGTTCTGTTTACTTCTTTCTTTCTTTCTTTGTGTTCTGTTTACTTCTTTCTTTCTTTGTGTTCTGTTTACTTCTTTCTTTCTTTCTTTGTGTTCTGTTTACTTCTTTCTTTCTTTATGTTCTGTTTACTTCTTTCTTTGTGTTCTGTTCACTTCTTTCTTTGTGTTCTGTTTACTTCTTTCTTTCTTTCTTTGTGTTCTGTTTACTTCTTTCTTTGTGTTCTGTTCACTTCTTTCTTTGTGTTCTGTTTACTTCTTTCTTTCTTTCTTTGTGTTCTGTTTACTTCTTTCTTTCTTTCTTTCTTTGTGTTCTGTTTACTTCTTCCTTTGTGTTCTGTTCACTTCTTTCTTTGTGTTCTGTTTACTTCTTTCTTTGTGTTCTGTTTACTTCTTTCTTTCTTTCTTTCTTTCTTTCTTTCTTTGTGTTCTGTTTACTTCTTTCTTTGTGTTCTGTTTACTTCTTTCTTTCTTTCTTTGTGTTCTGTTTACTTCTTTCTTTGTGTTCTGTTTACTTCTTTCTTTCTTTCTTTCTTTCTTTGTGTTCTGTTTACTTCTTTCTGTCTTTGTGTTTTGTTTACTTCTTTCTTTCTTTCTTTCTGTGTGTTCTGTTTACTTCTTTCTTTCTTTCTTTGTGTTCTGTTTACTTCTTTCTTTCTTTGTGTTCTGTTTACTTCTTTCTTTGTGTTTTGTTTACTTCTTTCTGTCTTTGTGTTCTGTTTACTTCTTTCTTTCTTTCTTTCTTTCTTTGTGTTCTGTTTACTTCTTTCTCTGTGTTCTGTTTACTTCTTTCTTTCTTTGTGTTCTGTTTACTTCTTTCTTTGTGTTCTGTTTACTTCTTTCTCTGTGTTCTGTTTACTTCTTCCTTTCTTTGTGTTCTGTTTACTTCTTTCTCTCCTTGTACTCTTTCATCTATTCACCGACCTATCTCTTAGTTTTTTTGGACGTGTGGTGTTACATTGTTTGCTTTAACCTTGCACATCCAACAGATGTAATGCCTGAAGTCAAAAGTCATTATCCAGCTGCAGTTTAGCATGGGAAAAAAAATCCCCATTTGCATAAAAATTCCAAAATGGATAATGTGTCAACCCAATTCTAATTGTTTTCTGTTGCCATTTCTCCACACAACAAGGCATACAATATTCATAAAAATAATGTGCAGTTACATTGTTCAGCCTGTGGCTCTGAGCACAGTTAAGGATACAAGTAGGTACACCAATGTATTAAGAATATCATGGATAAAAGCTCACTGAAAATCCCATTTTAAAACAATAAAATGTTCAGTATAACATACTCAACACACACACTTCTCCCAATGCCTGACCTTTTCAGACAGCGGGGAAGGAGTGGCTTATAATTTGTTGATTTCCACTGTGTTTAGTTCTATTTTCATTTCTAAACAACTGTCTTATCAAGAGATAGAAAGGGTGAGAGAGAGAGAGAGGGAGAGGAGACAGAGTGCAGGAAGAGTGAGAGAGAGATAGAAAGGGTGAGAGAGAGAGAGAGAAAGGGTGAGAGAGAGAGAGAGAGAGAGCAAGGGTGAGAGAGAGAGAGAGAGAGAGAGAGAGAGAGAAAGGGTGAGAGAGAGATAGAAAGGGTGAGAGAGAGAGAGAGATAGAAAGGGTGAGAGAGAGAGAGAGAGAGATAGAAAGGATGAGAGAGAGAGAGGGTGAGAGAGAGATAGAGAGATAGAAAGGGTGAGAGAGAGAGAGATATATAGGGTGAGAGAGAGATAGAAAGGGTGAGAGAGAGAGAGAGAGATAGAAAGGATGAGAGAGAGAGAGAGAGAGAGAGAAAGGATGAGAGAGAGAGAGAGAGAGAGAGAGATAGAAAGGGTGAGAGAGAGAGAGAGAGATAGAAAGGGTGAGATATATATATATATATAAATATATATATATATATATATAGAGAGAGAGAGAGAGAGAGAGAGAGAGAGAGATAGAAAGGATGAGAAAGAGATAGAAAGGGTGAGAGAGAGAGAGAGAGAGAGAGAGAGAGAAAGGATGAGAGAGAGAGAGAGATAGAAAGGGTGAGAGAGAGAGAGAGAGAGAGAGAGAGAAAGGGTGTGAGAGAGAGAGAGAGAGAGAGAAAGGGTGTGAGAGAGAGAGAGAGAGATAGAAAGGGTGAGAGAGAGAGAGAGAGAGAGAGAGAGAGAGAGAGAGATAGAAAGGATGAGAGAGAGATAGAAAGGGTGAGAGAGAGAGAGATAGAAAGGGTGAGAGAGAGAGAGAGAGAGAGAGAGAGATAGAAAGGGTGAGAGATAGATAGAGAGAGAGAGAGAGAGAGAGAGAGAGAGAGATAGAAAGGATGAGAGAGAGATAGAAAGGGTGAGAGAAAGAGAGAGAGAGATAGATAGAAAGGGTGAGAGAGAGAGAGAGAGATAGAAAGGAAGAGAGAGAGAGAGATAGAAAGGGGGAGAGAGAGAGAGATAGAAAGGGTGAGAGAGAGATAGAAAGGGTGAGAGAGAGAGAGAGAGAGAGAGAGAAAGGATGGGTGAGAGAGAGAGAGAGAGAGAGAGATAGAAAGGGTGAGAGAGATAGATAGAAAGGGTGAGAGAGAGAGAGAGATAGAAAGGGTGAGAGAGAGAGAGATAGAAAGGGTGAGAGAGAGATAGAAAGGGTGAGAGAGAGAGAGAGAGAGAGAGAGAGAGAGAGATAGAAAGGGTGAGAGAGAGAGAGATAGAAAGGGTGAGAGAGAGAGAGATAGAAAGGGTGAGAGAGAGAGAGAAAGAAAGGGTGAGAGAGAGAGAGAGATAGAAAGGGTGAGAGAGAGAGAGAGAGAGAGAGAGAGAGAGAGAAAGGGTGAGAGAGAGAGAGAGATAGAAAGGGTGAGAGAGAGAGAGAGAGAAAGGGTGAGAGAGAGATAGAAAGGGTGAGAGAGAGAGATAGAAAGGGTGAGAGAGAGAGAGAGAGAGAGAGAGAGAGAGAGAGAGAAAGGGTGAGAGAGAGAGAGAGATAGAAAGGGTGAGAGAGAGAGAGAGAGAGAGATAGAAAGGGTGTGAGAGAGAGAGAGATAGAAAGGGTGAGAGAGAGAGATAGAAAGGGTGAGTGAGAGAGAGAGAGAGATAGAAAGGGTGTGTGTGAGAGAGAGAGAGAGAGAGAGAGAGAGAGAGATAGAAAGGGTGAGAGAGAGTGAGAGAGAGAGAGATAGAAAGGGTGAGAGAGAGAGTGAGAGAGAGAGAGAGAGAGAGACAGAAAGGGTGAGAGAGAGAAAGGGTGAGAGAGAGAGAGAGAGAGAGAGATAGAAAGGGTGAGAGAGAGTGAGAGAGAGAGAGATAGAAAGGGTGAGAGAGAGAGTGAGAGAGAGAGAGAGAGAGAGACAGAAAGGGTGAGAGAGAGAAAGGGTGAGAGAGTGAGAGAGAGAGAGATAGAAAGGGTGAGAGAGAGAGTGAGAGAGAGAGAGAGAGAGAGACAGAAAGGGTGAGAGAGAGAAAGGGTGAGAGAGAGAGAGAGAGAGAGAGAGAGAGAGAGAGAGAGAGAGAGAGAGAGAGGTGGGGGATTTGGGAGATGGGGGTGAGGTGGGTGGAGGAGTGCTGTAGAACATCTTTTCACACAACATGATATTAAATGAGAGAGAGAGAGAGAGAGAGAGAGAGAGAGAGAGAGAGGTGGGGGATTTGGGAGATGGGGGTGAGGTGGGTGGAGGAGTGCTGTAGAACATCTTTTCACACAACATGATATTAAATGAGAGAGAGAGAGAGAGAGAGAGGTGGGGGATTTGGGGGATGGGGGTGAGGTGGGTGGAGGAGTGCTGTAGAACATCTTTTCACACAACATGATATTAAATGAGAGAGAGAGAGAGAGAGAGAGAGAGAGAGGTGGGGGATTTGGGGGATGGGGGTGAGGTGGGTGGAGGAGTGCTGTAGAACATCTTTTCAGACAACATGATATTAAATGAGAGAGAGAGAGAGAGAGAGAGAGAGAGGTGGGGGATTTGGGGGATGGGGGTGAGGTGGGTGGAGGAGTGCTGTAGAACATCTTTTCACACAACATGATATTAAATGAGAGAGAGAGAGAGAGAGAGAGAGAGAGAGAGAGAGAGGTGGGGGATTTGGGGGATGGGGGTGAGGTGGGTGGAGGAGTGCTGTAGAACATCTTTTCACACAACATGATATTAAATGAGAGAGAGAGAGAGAGGTAGGGGATTTGGGGGATGGGGGTGAGGTGGGCGGAGGTGTGTTGTAGAACATCTTTTCACACAACATGATATTAAATGAGAGAGAGAGTCTAGGTGTTTCTATTGGCAATTCAGGCTTCAAACTTTAAGAACTGAAGAGAGAGAGAGAGGACAGAGACAAATGAGACGCACACAGTGAGCCAGCAGAGGAAACAAAGCTGGACGTGTGCAGCCATTCACAGAAACAGCAGTGATGTCCTCAAAAACTTCACCACTTTCAAACCAAACCAACACCCACCCCTCACCCTCCAAAACCAATGTGACACTGCTATTCCATTCAGCTATGAGGCGGAGGGAGGGGGGGTGAGGGAGGAGGAGGAGGAACAAGAGATCTCCACTCTGGGTAGATACAGTCTGCAATGAGGGAGGAGGAGGAGGGGGAGGAGGAGGAGGGGGAGGAGGAGCAAAAGATCTCCACTCTGGGTAGATACAGTCTGCAATGAGGGAGGAGGAGGAGGGGGAGGAGGAGGAGGGGGAGGAGGAGCAAAAGATCTCCACTCTGGGTAGATACAGTCTGCAATGAGGGAGGAGGAGGAGGAGGAGGAGGAGGAGCAAAAGATCTCCACTCTGGGTAGATACAGTCTGCAATGAGGGAGGAGGAGGAGGAGGAGCAAAAGATCTCCACTCTGGGTAGATACACTCTGCAATGAGGGAGGAGGAGGAGGAGGAGCAAAAGATCTCCACTCTGGGTAGATACACTCTGCAATGAGGGAGGAAGAGGAGGGGGAGGGGGAGGAGGAGGGGGAGGAGCAAGAGATCTCCACTCTGGGTAGATACACTCTGCAATGAGGGAGGAGGAGGGGGAGGAGGAGGGGGAGGAGCAAGAGATCTCCACTCTGGGTAGATACACTCTGCAATGAGGGAGGAGGAGGGGGAGGAGCAAGAGATCTCCACTCTGGGTAGATACAGTCTGCAATGAGGGAGGAGGAGGGGGGGGGGGGGGAGGAGGAGGAGCAAGAGATCTCCACTCTGGGTAGATACACTCTGCAATGAGGGAGGAAGAGGAGGGGGAGGGGGAGGGGGAGGAGCAAGAGATCTCCACTCTGGGTAGATACACTCTGCAATGAGGGAGGAGGAGGGGGAGGGGGAGGAGGAGGAGCAAGAGATCTCCACTCTGCAATGAGGGAGGAGGAGGAGGGGGAGGGGGAGGAGGAGGAGCAAGAGATCTCCACTCTGGGTAGATACACTCTGCAATGAGGGAGGAAGAGGAGGGGGAGGGGGAGGAGCAAGAGATCTCCACTCTGGGTAGATACACTCTGCAATGAGGGAGGAGGAGGAGGGGGGGGGGGGGGGAGGAGCAAGAGATCTCCACTCTGGGTAGATACAGTCTGCAATGAGGGAGGAGGAGGAGGAGGAGGGGGAGGAGGGGGAGGAGGAGCAAGAGATCTCCACTCTGGGTAGATACAGTCTGCAATGAGGGAGGAGGAGGAGGGGGAGGAGGGGGAGGAGGAGGAGGAGCAAGAGATCTCCACTCTGGGTAGATACACTCTGCAATGAGGGAGGAAGAGGAGGGGGAGGAGGGGGAGGAGGAGGAGGAGCAAGAGATCTCCACTCTGGGTAGATACACTCTGCAATGAGGGAGGAGGAGGAGGGGGAGGAGGAGGAGGAGCAAGAGATCTCCACTCTGGGTAGATACACTCTGCAATGAGGGAGGAAGAGGAGGGGGAGGAGGGGGAGGAGGAGGAGGAGCAAGAGATCTCCACTCTGGGTAGATACACTCTGCAATGAGGGAGGAGGAGGGGGGGGAGGGGGAGGAGGGGGAGGAGGAGCAAGAGATCTCCACTCTGGGTAGATACACTCTGCAATGAGGGAGGAGGAGGGGGAGGAGTAGCAAGAGATCTCCACCCTGGGTTGATACACTCTGCAATGAGGGAGGAGGAGGGGGAGGAGGAGCAAGAGATCTCCACCCTGGGTTGATACACTCTGCAATGAGGGAGGAGGAGGGGGAGGAGGAGCAAGAGATCTCCACCCTGGGTTGATACACTCTGCAATGAGGGAGGAGGAGGGGGAGGAGGAGCAAGAGATCTCCACTCTGGGTAGATACACTCTGCAATGAGGGAGGAGGAGGAGGGGGAGGGGGAGGAGTAGCAAGAGATCTCCACCCTGGGTTGATACACTCTGCAATGAGGGAGGAGGAGGGGGAGGAGTAGCAAGAGATCTCCACCCTGGGTTGATACTCTGCAGCAGCAACAGCGGCTGTTCCATCTTGCCCCCCACCCCTTTCCCCCACCCCTTTCCGATGGGAAAGTGAAGCTGACATTGCCTGGACAGCACTGGCTGCACAGTGCACAGGGCTGGCAAAGTAAACAGGCAGCATACCTGACCTGGCGCGTGTTGTGAGTAGTGATGTCAAAAATCAACCCCCACACCTACGCCCCCACACCTAGCTTTGTTTGCCGGCTGCTGAAAGGCCTCAGGTCATGTTACAAACAAACCGACCTAAAAGACCTGGGCCCGGTGCCAATAAAAAGAAATGTGTAGTAAATTCCACCACTGCATTCTGATGCACAACAGAGCATGGGGTAGAGGAAAGTAACGTCAGTGCTGACAGCAATTCAACAATTTTTCCTATGATATCATTGTAAAGTGACTGCAAAGGTGTGCAGTGGGGAAGAAAATGTACTGAAAACATACATACAACAAAAACGTACCACCTTTTTTTTTCTTCTAAATTCTGAAGCACACCACACAACCAGTGCTCATGAGGGATTTCAGATGACCCACTTTACATGGCACACCACACAACCAGTGCTCATGAGGGATTTCAGATGACCCACTTTACATGGCACACCACACAACCAGTGCTCATGAGGGATTTCAGATGACCCACTTTACATGGCACACCACACAACCAGTGCTCATGAGGGATTTCAGATGACCCACTTTACATGGCACACCACACAACCAGTGCTCATGAGGGATTTCAGATGACCCACTTTACATGGCACACCACACAACCAGTGCTCATGAGGGATTTCAGATGACCCACTTTACATGGCACACCACACAACCAGTGCTCATGAGGGATTTCAGATGACCCACTTTACATGGCACACCACACAACCAGTGCTCATGAGGGATTTCAGATGACCCACTTTACATGGCACACCACACAACCAGTGCTCATGAGGGAAAGGACTCACAAACACACACACACACACACACACACACACATGCGCATGCACACACACACACACACACACACACTCTGAGACAACCTGCTTACATACATCAGCTCTGTCAGCTGGTATTCCATGATGAATTTTACACACTATCACATGACGAAGTGCTGACAATGACACAACCAAGCACAGCTCACAGAACATGACAGCACCCAGTCTGACTGCTTACAGACAGCCGTATGTCCTATCTCAACACAGAACATGACAGCACCCAGTCTGACTGCTTACAGACAGGTGTGTGTCCTATCTCAACACACAACATGACAGCACCCAGTCTGACTGCTTACAGACAGCCGTGTGTCCTATCTCAACACAGAACATGACAGCACCCAGTCTGACTGCTTACAGACAGGCGTGTGTCCTATCTCAACACACAACATGACAGCACCCAGTCTGACTGCTTACAGACAGCCGTGTGTCCTATCTCAACACACAACATGACAGCACCCAGTCTGACTGCTTACAGACAGCCGTATGTCCTATCTCAACACACAACATGACAGCACCCAGTCTGACTGCTTACAGACAGGTGTGTGTCCTATCTCAACACACAACATGACAGCACCCAGTCTGACTGCTTACAGACAGCCGTGTGTCCTATCTCAACACACAACATGACAGCACCCAGTCTGACTGCTTACAGACAGCCGTGTGTCCTATCTCAACACACAACATGACAGCACCCAGTCTGACTGCTTACAGACAGCCGTGTGTCCTATCTCAACACAGAACATGACAGCACCCAGTCTGACTGCTTACAGACAGGCGTGTGTCCTATCTCAACACACAACATGACAGCACCCAGTCTGACTGCTTACAGACAGCCGTGTGTCCTATCTCAACACACAACATGACAGCACCCAGTCTGACTGCTTACAGACAGCCGTGTGTCCTATCTCAACACACAACATGACAGCACCCAGTCTGACTGCTTACAGACAGCCGTGTGTCCTATCTCAACACACAACATGACAGCACCCAGTCTGACCGCTTACAGACAGCCGTGTGTCCTATCTCAACACACAACATGACAGCACCCAGTCTGACTGCTTACAGACAGCCGTGTGTCCTATCTCAACACACAACATGACAGCACCCAGTCTGACTGCTTACAGACAGCCGTGTGTCCTATCTCAACACACAACATGACAGCACCCAGTCTGACCGCTTACAGACAGCCGTGTGTCCTATCTCAACACACAACATGACAGCACCCAGTCTGACTGCTTACAGACAGCCGTGTGTCCTATCTCAACACACAACATGACAGCACCCAGTCTGACTGCTTACAGACAGCCGTGTGTCCTATCTCAACACACAACATGACAGCACCCAGTCTGACTGCTTACAGACAGCCGTGTGTCCTATCTCAACACACAACATGACAGCACCCAGTCTGACTGCTTACAGACAGCCGTGTGTCCTATCTCAACACACAACATGACAGCACCCAGTCTGACTGCTTACAGACAGGCGTGTGTCCTATCTCAACACACAAGTATGCACAACCAAAACATCCTTTACAGCCTTAAAGTACACAAAACTTGCTTTTTGAACACATAAGTGACACCATCAAAGTTCCCAACAGTCTACTGAAAACAGAGGAAAAACAGAAAAAGAACAACAGACAATTCAGGGAGAAAAAAAACACAAAAAAGCCCAGACCAAGTGAGAATAGTAGAACGGTGGCCTTGTGGCAACAAGTCTGCCAAGGAAGCGATAGAATCTGAGGGCAAAGGATCGAATCCCACACTCCCAACAATTTTCTCTCCCTCAACTACACCTTGAGTGGTGGTAATGACACTTCATTCAGACGAGATGAAATATGAGGTCCTGTGTGCTGTGTGCAATTAGTGCATTTAACAGAACACACCAAAACAAAAAGGCTGTGCCTGGCAAAATCCGGAAGAAAAAGATCCACTTTGACAGGAAAGCAAAAAAACTTGCAGACAGACAGAGAAGTGTGGCACTGCACTGTGGCAAGACATTCTCCCCAGGGAGAGCAGCCTGAATTTCACACACACAAATCAGTCCTGACAAAGTAATACAAGACATTCTCCCCAGGGAGAGCAGCCTGAATTTCACACACACAAATCAGTCCTGACAAAGTAATACAAGACATTCTCCCCAGGGAGAGCAGCCTGAATTTCACACACACAAATCAGTCCTGACAAAGTAATACAAGACATTCTCCCCAGGGAGAGCAGCCTGAATTTCACACACACAAATCAGTCCTGACAAAGTAATACAAGACATTCTCCCCAGGGACAGCAGCCTGAATTTCACACACACAAATCAGTCCTGACAAAGTAATACAAGACATTCTCCCCAGGGAGAGCAGCCTGAATTTCACACACACAAATCAGTCCTGACAAAGTAATACAAGACATTCTCCCCAGGGAGAGCAGCCTGAATTTCACACACACAAATCAGTCCTGACAAAGTAATACAAGACATTCTCCCCAGGGACAGCAGCCTGAATTTCACAGACACAAATCAGTCCTGACAAATTAATACAACACAACAAACACCACCAAAACATTCAACACAGTACTGCACAATACAAAGCAAAAGAATACAACACAGACAACAGCACAGCACACGTGACAGCACATGACAACAGCACAGCAGAGCAGTGACAGAGGAGGGAGGTGGGGGGTGGGGGGGGGGGGTACCTGAACCAGTTCGTTCCTCTCCTTCTGGCCGGACGTCAGGTACTGCTGCAGCTGACGGATCTCACTGATGATGGCCTGGGCCTGCCCCACACTGTACCCCCCTGTCGACGACAGCTTCTGGCCCACACTGCAACCATGGTAACACACACACTGTAACCACAGCAACACCCACACTGACATCACCACAACACCCACACTGTAACCATAGCAACACACTCACTGACATCACCACAACACCCACACTGTACCCATAGCAAAACCCACACAGCCATCATCACAATAACCACACTGCTACCATGGTAACACACACATTGTAACCATAGCAACACCCACACTGGAAGCATTGCAACACCCACACTGGAAGCATTGCAACACCCACACAGCCATCATCACAACAACCACACTGCAACCATGGTAACACATACATTGTAACAATAGCACCTTCACATCCTTAACAATCTACTGCTCGCGTCCGACTCAGGAAAAAATTCCCTTCTCACCATTCTCGACTTGTCAGCCGCCTTTGACATGATAGACCATTCAATCCTTCTTTCCCATCTTCATTTTACATTTGGCATCAACGGACCTGTTCTCAACTGGTTCAAATCTTATCTCACTGATCAATTCCAGTCTGTCATCGTCGATAATTTCCAGTCTTAACCTGTTAAAATCAAACACGGAGTTCCACAGGGATCTGTTTTAGGCCCAGTTCTCTTCACACTGCACACTGCTCCTCTTGCTGAAATTATCAACCACCACAATGTTAGTCATCATTCCTATGCTGATGACACTCAACTTCAGAAGAGTGATACCCCTGAAAAATTGTCACTCTTGTAAGAAACATCTGAATGCTTCCTGGACATTCAAAACTGGATGACCCTAAATAAGTTACAACTGAACGCAGACAAAACCGAAGCAATGATCATGGTGATGGAGTCTCCCGTCATCCGACGGATGAGTAGACAGGCAGGCTTATCTGTCGGTGTGTGTCCTCATATGGGAGAAGGCCGATTCTGGATGTGCAGCACTTCCCACAGGTGTTGCAAGGGAAACGTCTCCAAAAGTTGAGCCCTGCTTCCTTCGCTCACGCTTCTCCATAATGGCCAGCATTCTCTTGTTTTCAAACGTCTTTATGCCACTAGAGCACAGCATCCTCCAGCGAGAGCGGCCAAGGGCATCAGTTTCCCAGGAAGCGATGTCTATGTCACAGACTTTGAGGTTTGTTTTCAAGGTGTCCTTGAACCGCTTGCAGGGTCTTCCAGGTTCACGGTGGCCTTCCTTCAGCTGGCCATACAAACACATATTCGGGAGCCTGCTGTCTGTCATGTGGACGTGTCCTGGAGGATGGAGACCCTGTCTTGCCACTTTATGCCGAGGATCTTTCGTAGGCATCTCTGGTAAAACTGCTCAAGTTGTTGAATGTGACGGTGATACGTCGTCCATGTTTCACAGCAGTACAATAAGGTGTTCAGCACAACAGCTCTGTAGGTTTTGATGTTGGTGCTGAGCCTGATGCCTTTGTTGTTCCACAGCCTGTTGTTTAGTCTGCCAAAGGTGGAGCTGGCCTTGGCGATGCGCAGCGTCATTTCTGCATCAAGGGCTCTGTTGCTGCATAGCGTACTGCCCAGGTAGCCCAGGTGAGTCCAAAGCGCCTGCAGGAGGTTGAGAACCTGTCCATAATGAACTGCATGTCCTCATGGGTGGTTGCAGCAAGCGCACAGTCATCAGCAAAGAGGAACTCTCTCATCAGTGCCTTAAACACCCTGGACCTGGCATGGAATCACTGCAAGTTGAAAAGTTTGCCATCTGTGCGAAACTGAATGTAGATGCCCCAGTCAGTCTTGGAACCATCAATCAGCATGGCAGAGAAGAGAATGGAGAACAGTGTGGGTGCCAAGATGCAGCCCTGCTTCACTCCATTTACCACAGGGAACAGATCCGACATGTCAGTATTTCCTGTACTCTCGCCTGCATGCCATCATGGAATGACACAATCAGCTGGATTAGGCTCTCTGTGCAGCCAAACTTTAGGAGGATCTTCCACAGACCATGATGGTTCACCGTGTCGAAGGCCTTAGTCAGGTCTACAAAGACCATGTGGAGCTCCTTGTTCTGCTCACGGCACTTCTCTTGCATCTGGCGTACAGCAAACACCATGTCACATGTTCCCCTGCCTGAGCGGAAGCCACACTGTGCTTCAGGGATGACTGTGTTGGAGACATGGTCAACCAGTCTGTTCAGTATGATGCGGGCGAAGATCTTGCCGGCAATGCAGAGGAGAGAGATTCCACAGTGGTTATCGCAGAATGTTTCGTCTCCCCTCCGTTTGCAAATGTGGACAACTGAAGCATCCTTGAAATCCTGGGGGACCTCCCCTCTCTCCCAGATAGACCGGATCAGCTTGTCTGTCAGCACCTCGCCTCCATACTTGTAGATGTTGGCCTGGATTACATCCGCTCTTGGTGCTTTTCCTGAGTTGTCAGCTTCAGGGCCTTCTGGGTCTCGGCCTTGGTGGGAGGGGCAGCTAGTGAGCCACTGACTGGTAGCTGTGGAAGGGCTGCAATTACCTCGTCAGATACGGATGAGTCCCTGTTGAGGAGGGTGTTGAAGTGCTCTGCCCAGCGGGCAGGATGTCTTTGTCTGTCAGGAGGGTGGTCTGGTCCAAGGCTCGGACAGGGGTTGATCCTGTGACTCTGGGCCCATACACAGCTCAGAGACCATCATGGAAGGTCTTCATGTTGTGAGCATCAGCAGCAGACTGAAGCTCTTCGGACTTCCTCTCCCACCAGGTGTTCTTCATCTCACGCAGCCTCTTCTGTACGAGTTGCTTGGTTTGCAAAAACTGGTTCTTCTTCCTCTGGCAGTTTTTATTGGAAATGTTATCCTGATGCCGTATATGCAGTGTGTTCAGGAGGTTGGAGATTCCAGAGTCGTTCTCGTCAAACCAGTCTTTCGGTGTCATATACCGTACCATGTCAAACTGATGCAAACTAGGCCTATCGGTTTGCTCTGCTTGGCCAAATTTTGCGCGGCAAACAGTGAAAAGATGAGCCGTCTTGCCTGGTCTGCTCTTAGCCAATCGAACGCCTCTAAAAGCTATAAGTGCTGAATCATTCCTTTGGCCAAGGCTCTCCACGCCATCTTGTCAGGTTTACGGTCTGTCTCATCTTATGCTTTTTTTGGCTATTAAGCGTATTCATTTGGCCTTATTTTGCTGCATGCGGCTTGTGTTTACTGTATTCTTACATTCTGTGTACTCGATTCGACTCGGCTCCCTCGATTCATTCGTTTTTCTCTACTTCTAAGTCCATCCTGTCTTTCCTTTCTCTGTTGGGGATCGGATTTTCACTGGGTGCCTAAGTACGGGTACCATGCCTCGTATGCCATCCCACGAAGGCAGGGATCATGATGCTGGGACTGAGACTTGGCAAGAGACTCTCCCAGGCCAGGAGCTTATGATTCCTCCCGATAGGGACCGCGGCGATGCGTCTTTAGACGCTGATTGCGGAGGTGACACTCGTACCAGTAAAACTTCGTGGCTCCTCTGTACAAAGCCCAGTGTGTCAGCTGCTGCGGTGCTCCATACCTCTTCTACATCAGTCAATGCAGGAATTTCTTGGACAGCTGCTTGGATTTGCTGCTGCAGCACGTCCTTGGTGATAGGGAGGCAGTGGATGTTTAGCTTCCTAGGGGGTTTCTGTCTGGCTGATTGGAGCTTAGGTGCAAGTCTGATGTTCATCTTGCTGCGTACCAGGTGATGGTCCGACCAACAGACTGCCCCTCTCATGCAGCGTCTAATGGAAACATCACCTCTGTCCCTCTGCCGGACAATCACATAGTCCAGCATGTGCCATTGCTTGGGGCGGGGGTGCATCCATGCGTTCTTGTACTTGTCCGCTTGTTGGAAGAGGGTGTTGGTGATGGTCAGTCCATGCTGCGCGCAGAGTGAGAGCAAAAGCAGTCCGTTGGAGTTGCACTTGCCAGTGCTGTGCTGTCCTAGGGCTTTTGGCCACGAGGAGAAGTCCATGCCGACGCGGTCATTGAAATCCCCAAGGATGATCAGCCTGTCCTTTCTGTCTACCACTGAAATGGTGCGGCTGAGCTCCTCGTAGAAAGCTTCTTTGATGTCATCAGGGTTGGTCATCGTCGGGGCATAGCAGCTGATGACTGTGGCGAAGTGATCTTTGGACAGCTTCAGATGCAGGGTCATCAGCCTATCGTTTATCCAACGTGGTAGGCTGTCAAGCTGTCATGCAAGTTTGGTTCGTATGGCAAAGCCCACACCTGAGGTTCTTGGTGTGCCATCTGGCTTCCCAATGCAGTAGAAGGTGTAGCCCCCTCCAACTTCCTCCAGCTGGGTTTCACCGGCAAACCTAGTTTCACTCAGGGCTGCTATATCCACATGGTAGCGATCAAGCATTCCAGCAATGCGCCTTTCTCGTCTGTCGTCTCCTGGTTATTTTCTTCTGTTGTTTTCGACCGCTAGTGTTGGATGTCAAAGTAGGTGTGGTTTCCTACTAGGTACTAGGTGAGGCAGGCTTTGTTTAGGGATCCTTTTATCTCCCCTTCCCCGTGTGGGCAGAGCAGTGCTGTCCCTAAAAAGGGCTGCTCTGACACTGTGGGAGGATACGGGCGCCGCATCTGCCCCAGTCTATGGTGGACGACCATCACCCCACAGCCGCCTGCATGCAGAGTCGTGACTAGGAACTGCCAGCAGCATCCTCTGCCTGTCCTCATTACCACTTCTTCATCACCACAGGGCTTGGGAAAGCTGGGTGTTGAAAGGCTAGCTTGTCGTTCTGACATTAGCCTGGTTGCCTGACCAGCACAGGTGACTTTTTTTTTTAGTGAGGAGGAGTTGTGCAGTCCCTTCCCCACTCTCTTGCCTACCAACGCTCACAGTCCCACAGGTGCAGATACTGCCACGTGCAGGACGGCCTCGGCAGGTGCAGGTTTTTTCTTCGGAGTTCCGTCTCCTAGGAGGATTTCCAGCCAAGGAAAAGAGCTCCCCCTGCCCTTTGGTCATCCTCTTCCACCTTCACAGCTGTTGGGAAAGGTTTCCTCCTCCACCTGGTCCGTCGTTGGGAGGCTTCACATGCAGCAGGTTGTACTGGGTTACATGGTACCAGTAGCAAGGGCTATGCCCCTGACCTGACATACTGATCATAGGAACTAAACAAAAACTCTCTTCCATCACAGCTGACAAAATCAACTTTGGCAGTACATCCATCCCTCTTTCCAGCTCAGTCAGGAACCTCGGCGTTGTCCTTGACAACACACTGTCCATGCAAAAATTTATCAGTCAGACATGTCAATCCTGCTCCAGTCAATTGCGATGCTTCAGTTCCATTCGGAAATATCTGTCCACCAACGCAACATCTAGACTTGTCGTTTCTCTCATTCTCTCTCGCCTTGACTACTGTAACTCTCTATTGTCTGGTTTGCCTGCTTCATCCATTCAGTCCCTTCAGCGCATACAAAACTCTGCTGCCCAACTCGTCCTCAGAAAGAAAAGGTCTGAGCACATCACTCCTATTTTGCAACATCTCCATTGGCTTCCTGTCTCACAGATAATAAAGTACAAGATCAGCACTCTATGTTATAAATGTATTCACAAATCTGCCCCTTCCTATCTTTGTGGCTGCCTTCACCTCTACACTCCATCTTGCTCTCTATGATCGGCTTCGGATCCACTCTGTTTACACATACCCAGATTCAAACACTCCATTGTTGGACGCTGTTCTTTCTCTGTCTCTGGACCTTGTATTTGGAATGAACTTCCTCTTTCGCTTCGTCAGGTCTCCACACTCACCTCTTTCAAGTCTGGCCTTAAAACCACCTCTTCACAAGATAGCCTCCCTCCCCTACCTCTTCCTTGTCTTCAGTTTTAGAGTTATGCGCGCGTGTGAATGACTGGTGTGAAAGCACTTTGATTTGTCTCTGCACTATATAAATACCATCATTATTATTATTATAGCAACACCCACACTGACATCACCACAACACCCACACTGTAACCATAGCAACACCTACATTGACATCACCACAACAGCCACACTGTAACCATAGCAACACCCACACTGATGTCATCACAACACCCACACTGTAACCATAGCAACACCCACACTGATGTCATCACAACACCCACACTGTAACCATAGCAACACCCACACTGCAACCACAGCGACAACCACACTGACATCACTACAACACCCACACTGTAACCATAGCAACACCCACACTGACAACATCACAACAACCACTATGTAACACTACAGCATGCACACTAAAAAACTAATGTAGAATTTTTGAAATTGGATTTTAACTTAAAAACTCCACCCTTATCCCACCAGGTGACCTGTCAAGACCTTGAAACCCAAACTCTGACATGGAAAGTCCAACACTCTGACCACAACCACTTGGTTGTTGCACCTCTGGTTGTCAACATCTCCCCACCTGCTGTGGTAAACAACGTCCTCTGGTGTAGAGGCTCAAACACACACACCCTTCAAACCTCCCCCCCCCCCTCCCCTGCACCCCCACACAAAGCCTTCCCCCCTCCCCTACCCCCTCCTGACCTGTTGAGCGTCTCTACGCCCTGTTCCTTGTAGTGCATCTCCGTCTTGATCTGCTCCAGCTCCCACTTGAGGCGGGCCACCCGGTTCCTGGCCAGGTGGATGTCCGCCTTCAGCAGGTCAGGGTCATACTTGGTGCTGCCCACACTGCTCTGAGAGTTCACTGCACACACACACACACACACACACACACACACACACACAGAGGGTCATACTTGGTGCTGCCCACACTGCTCTCAGAGTTCACTGTACACACTGTGTCAGAGTGCCTCAAAGAGTGTCATGAAATGTGTCACATGTTCCCAACCACAAAACAGTGTAGTATTAAATGTATCATGTGTACCCAACCACTAAGCAATGTAGTATTAAATAATTATGTCAAGGGTACCCAACCACTGAACCAAGTAGTATTAAACGTGTCATGTGTACCCTACCACTGAACCACGTAGTATTAAACGTGTCATGTGTACCCAACCACTGAACCAAGTGGTATTAAATGTGTCATGTGTACCCAACCACTAAACCATATAGTATTAAACATGTCATGTGTACCCAACCACTGAACCAAGTAGTATTAAACGTGTCATGTGTACCCAACCACTAAACCACGTAGTATTAAATGTGTCATGTGTACCCAACCACTAAACCATGCAGTATTAAATGTGTCATGTGTACCCAACCACTAAACCATGTAGTATTTAATGTGTCATGTGTACCCAACCACTAAACAATGTAGTATTAAATGTGTCATGTGTACCCAACCACTAAACCATGTAGTATTAAACGTGTCATGTGTACCCAACCACTAAACTATGCAGTATTAAATGTGTCATGTGTACCCAACCACTAAACCATGTAGTATTTAATGTGTCATGTGTACCCAACCACTAAACCATGTAGTATTAAATGTGTCATGTGTACCCAACCACTAAACCAAGTAGTATTATACGTGTCATGTGTACCCAACCACTGAACCAAGTAGTATTAAACGTGTCATGTGTACCCAACCACTAAACCATGTAGTATTAAATGTGTCATGTGTTCCCAACCACTAAACCAAGTAGTATTAAATGTGTCATGTGTACCCAACCACTAAACCAAGTAGTATTATACATGTCATGTGTTCCCAACCACTAAACCAAGTAGTATTAAATGTGTCATGTGTTCCCAACCACTAAACCATGTAGTATTAAATGTGTCATGTGTACCTAACCACTAAACCACGTTGTATTATACGTGTCATGTGTTCTCAACAACTAAACCATGTAGTAATAAATGCGTCATGTGTTCACAGTTCCCAACCTCTAAACCATGTAGTATCAAATGTGTTTATGAGTTCCCAACCTCTAAACCATGTAGTATCAAATGTGTTTATGAGTTCCCAACCTCTAAACCATGTAGTATCAAATGTGTTTATGAGTTCCCAACCTCTAAACTGTGTAGTATCAAATGTGCTTATGAGTTCCCAACCTCTAAACCATGTAGTATCAAATGTGTTTATGAGTTCCCAACCTCTAAACCGTGTAGTATCAAATGTGTTTATGAGTTCCCAACCACTAAACCGTGTGTATCAAATGTGTCATTTGTTCTCAACCACTAAACTGTATGAAATGTGTCAGTGTCATGTGTACCTAACCATTAAAATGTAGTGTCACATGAACCCTACCACTAAACCATGAAGTATCAAATGTGTCACAAGTTCCTAACCACTAAATTGTGCAGTATTAAATATGTCATGTGTTCCCAAATACTAAATCATGTAGTATTCAAAGTATTATGTGTACCCAACCAATACACCATATTGTATTAAATATGTAACATGTAAACAGTTGCTTTCAAACGCACCACACACACACATGCGCACACATACACTCACACAAATGCACAAAATCCCACTCCCTTACACATATGTGCATTCACGCACACAAACTCATCCCACACACAAACATATGTGCACACACACACACACACACACACATGCACAAACAAACATACTCACAATCAAACACAATAGAAAAAAGTGTGGATAGTGAGATGTGTTCTTTTCTAACAAGTTCCCATCAATCATGCAGAACTTCTACCTTGTATGTCAGGTTAGAAAATGTTGTGTTCTTCTTTAACAAGTTGTCAACCACCAACCAGAACTTACAGCTGGTGAGATAGACTGAGGAATGTTGTGTTGTTTTGTTAACACGGAGACAACCACCAAACAGAACTTACAGCTGGTGTGATAGACTGAGGAATGTTGTGTTGTTCTGTTAACACGGAGACAACCACCAACCAGAACTTACAGCTGGTGAGATAGACTGAGGAATGTTGTGTTGTTTTGTTAACATGGAGACAACCACCAAACAGAACTTACAGCTGGTGTGATAGACTGAGTAATGTTGTGTTGTTCTGTTAACACGGAGACAACCACCAAACAGAACTTACAGCTGGTGTGATAGACTGAGGAATGTTGTGTTGTTTTGTTAACATGGAGACAACCACCAAACAGAACTTACAGCTGGTGTGATAGACTGAGTAATGTTGTGTTGTTTTGTTAACATGGAGACAACCACCAAACAGAACTTACAGCTGGTGTGATAGACAGGAATGTTGTGTTGTTTTGTTAACATGGAGACAACCACCAAACAGAACTTACAGCTGGTGTGATAGACTGAGGAATGTTGTGTTGTTCTGTTAACACGGAGACAACCACCAAACAGAACTTACAGCTGGTGTGATAGACTGAGGAATGTTGTGTTGTTTTGTTAACATGGAGACAACCACCAAACAGAACTTACAGCTGGTGTGATAGACTGAGGAATGTTGTGTTGTTCTGTTAACACGGAGACAACCACCAAACAGAACTTACAGCTGGTGTGATAGACTGAGGAATGTTGTGTTGTTCTGTTAACACGGAGACAACCACCAAACAGAACTTACAGCTGGTGTGATAGACTGAGGAATGTTGTGTTGTTTTGTTAACACGGAGACAACCACCAAACAGAACTTACAGCTGGTGTGATAGACTGAGGAATGTTGTGTTGTTTTGTTAACACGGAGACAACCACCAACCAGAACTTACAGCTGGTGTGATAGACTGAGGAATGTTGTGTTGTTTTGTTAACACGGAGACAACCACCAAACAGAACTTACAGCTGGTGTGATAGACTGAGGAATGTTGTGTTGTTTTGTTAACACGGAGACAACCACCAAACAGAACTTACAACTGGTGTGATAGACTGAGGAATGTTGTGTTGTTTTGTTAACATGGAGACAACCACCAAACAGAACTTACAGCTGGTGAGATAGACTGAGGAATGTTGTGTTGTTCTGTTAACATGGAGACAACCACCAAACAGAACTTACAGCTGGTGTGATAGACTGAGGAATGTTGTGTTGTTTTGTTAACATGGAGACAACCACCAAACAGAACTTACAGCTGGTGTGATAGACTGAGGAATGTTGTGTTGTTCTGTTAACACGGAGACAACCACCAAACAGAACTTACAGCTGGTGTGATAGACTGAGGAATGTTGTGTTGTTTTGTTAACACGGAGACAACCACCAAACAGAACTTACAGCTGGTGTGATAGACTGAGGAATGTTGTGTTGTTCTGTTAACATGGAGACAACCACCAAACAGAACTTACAGCTGGTGTGTGAGGATTTCCAGCAGTTGGAGGTCAGCGTGTCTTTGAGGTGCTGGAATTCATCCTGGGCCAGGTTCAGACGTTGTTCCTTGATGTTGTAGATCTCTTGTTTGGCCTGCACACATCACATACACAACACTTTACTGCTGTTCCTTTATGGTATACCATGTTTGGCCTGCACACATCACACACACAACACTTTACTGCTGTTCCTTGATGTTGTAGATCTCTTGTTTGGCCTGCACACATTACATACACAACACTTTACTGCTGTTCCTTTATGGTATACCTTGTTTGGCCTGCACACATCACACACAACACTTTACTGTTGTTCCTTTATGGTATACCTTGTTTGGCCTGCACACATCACACACACAACACTTTACTGTTGTTCCTTGATGTTGTAGATCTCTTGTTTGGCCTGCACACATTACATACACAACACTTTACTGCTGTTCCTTTATGGTATACCTTGTTTGGCCTGCACACATCACACACACAACACTTTACTGCTGTTCCTTTATGGTATACCTTGTTTGGCCTGCACACATCACACACACAACACTTTACTGCTGTTCCTTTATGGTATACCTTGTTTGGCCTGCACACATCACACACACAACACTTTACTGCTGTTCCTTTATGGTATACCTTGTTTGGCCTGCACACATCACACACAACACTTTACTGTTGTTCCTTTATGGTATACCTTGTTTGGCCTGCACACATCACACACAACACTTTACTACTGTTCCTTTATGGTATACCTTGTTTGGCCTGCACACATCACACACAACACTTTACTACTGTTCCTTTATGGTATACCTTGTTTGGCCTGCACACATCACACACAACACTTTACTGCTGTTCCTTGATGTTGTAGATCTCTTGTTTGGCCTGCACACATCACACACAACACTTTACTGCTGTTCCTTTATGGTATACCTTGTTTGGCCTGCACACATCACACACACAACACTTTACTGTTGTTCCTTGATGTTGTAGATCTCTTGTTTGGCCTGCACACATCACACACACAACACTTTACTGTTGTTCCTTTATGGTATACCTTGTTTGGCCTGCACACATCACACACACAACACTTTACTGCTGTTCCTTTATGGTATACCTTGTTTGGCCTGCACACATCACACACAACACTTTACTGCTGTTCCTTTATGGTATACCTTGTTTGGCCTGCACACATCACACACACAACACTTTACTGTTGTTCCTTTATGGTATACCTTGTTTGGCCTGCACACATCACACACACAACACTTTACTGTTGTTCCTTTATGGTATACCATGTTTGGCCTGCACACATCACACACACAACACTTTACTGCTGTTCCTTTATGGTATACCATGTTTGGCCTGCACACATCACACACACAACACTTTACTGCTGTTCCTTTATGGTATACCTTGTTTGGCCTGCACACATCACACACAACACTTTACTGCTGTTCCTTGATGTTGTAGATCTCTTGTTTGGCCTGCACACATTACACACAACACTTTACTGACCAGGTATTGCTACGCAGACACCAAGTGAATGGAGAAGTGATCACCTGACCAGGTATTGCTACACAGACACCAAGTGGATGGAGAAGAAGTGATTATCTGACCAGGTATTGCTACACAGACACCAAGTGGATGGAGGAGAAGTGATTATCTGACCAGGTATTGCTACACAGACACCAAGTGAATGGAGGAGAAGTGATTATCTGACCAGGTATTGCTACACAGACACCAAGTGAATGGAGGAGAAGTGATTATCTGACCAGGTATTGCTACACAGACACCAAGTGAATGGAGGAGAAGTGATTATCTGACCAGGTATTGCTACACAGACACCAAGTGGATGGAGAAGTGATTATCTGACCAGGTATTGCTACACAGACACCAAGTGAATGGAGGAGAAGTGATTATCTGACCAGGTATTGCTACACAGACACCAAGTGAATGGAGAAGTGATTATCTGACCAGGTATTGCTACACAGACACCAAGTGAATGGAGGAGAAGTGATTATCTGACCAGGTATTGCTACACAGACACCAAGTGAATGGAGGAGTGATTATCTGACCAGGTATTGCTACACAGACACCAAGTGAATGGAGGAGAAGTGATTATCTGACCAGGTATTGCTACACAGACACCAAGTGAATGGAGAAGTGATTATCTGACCAGGTATTGCTACACAGACACCAAGTGAATGGAGAAGTGATTATCTGACCAGGTATTGCTACACAGACACCAAGTGAATGGAGAAGTGATTATCTGACCAGGTATTGCTACACAGACACCAAGTGAATGGAGAAGTGATTATCTGACCAGGTATTGCTACACAGACACCAAGTGGATGGAGAAGTGATTATCTGACCAGGTATTGCTACACTGACACCAAGTGAATGGAGGAGTGATTATCTGACCAGGTATTGCTACACAGACACAAACTGAAAGGAACCAAAGCGATTACCTGCAGATTGTCCTAAGCAGTGACCAGGTATTGCTACACAGACACCAAGTGGATGGATAAGTGATTACCTGACCAGGTATTGCTACACAGACACAAACTGAAAGAAACTAAAGTGATTACCTGCAGATCGTCCTGAGCAGTGACCAGGTATTCCTTCAACATCTGTTCTTGTTCCTGACGCCATTGTAGTCGGGGGTCTTCTAACTGGTTTACCTCTGAAAAGGACGTCACAAACTGGCATCAGAAATAAAGAAAGACTCCAGCACACTCTGGGGACTTCAAACTCTGTTACAGTGTTGCTGGAATATCTTTGAAAAATGTTGACAGTACCAGATTTCTCTTCCCAGAAAAAAAAAAAAAAAAAACCATAAAAGAAAGACAAGACATTTGCTTAGTTCAAATCCCTATGTACACAATACTTGACAGGAGATCACACAGCATCAATCAACATAAAAAACAGCTGACAGTCACCTCCTGTACAAAGCATACTTGTGTATACATGTGTGCACACTTGGTGACTTGTACAACTTTCTGTCCACATACATTCCTCTCTCTTTCCTTCTAACTGAGAATTGATGTGATCGATGTAGTTCAACCCCCCTCCCCCCCCCCCCCCCCCCACACACACATAGTGATCGATGTAGTTCAACCCCCCTCCCCCCCCCCCCACACACAGTGATCGATGTAGTTCACCCCAGAGTGGGATGCACCACACACACACACACACAGTGATCAATGTAGTTCACCCCAGAGTGGGATGCACCACACACACACACACACACACACACACACACACACACACACACACACACACAGTGATCAATGTAGTTCACCCCAGAGTGGGATGCACCACACACACACACACACACACACACACACACACACACACACAGTGATCAATGTAGTTCACCCCAGAGTGGGATGCACCACACACACACACACACACACACACACACAGTGATCAATGTAGTTCACCCCAGAGTGGGATGCACCACACACACACACACACACACACACACACACACACACACAGTGATCAATGTAGTTCACCCCAGAGTGGGATGCACCACACACACACACACACACACACACACACACACACACACACACAGTGATCAATGTAGTTCACCCCAGAGTGGGATGCACCACACACACACACACACACACACACACACACAGTGATCAATGTAGTTCACCCCAGAGTGGGATGCACCACACACACACACACACACACACACACACACACACACACACAGTGATCAATGTAGTTCACCCCAGAGTGGGATGCACCACACACACACACACACACACACACACATAGTGATCGATGTAGTTCACCCCAGAGTGGGATGCACCACACACACACACACACACACACACACACACACAGTGATCAATGTAGTTCACCCCAGAGTGGGATGCACCACACACACACACACACACACACACACAGTGATCAATGTAGTTCACCCCAGAGTGGGATGCACCACACACACACACACACACACACACACACACACACACACACACACACAGTGATCAATGTAGTTCACCCCAGAGTGGGATGCACCACACACACACACACACACACACACACACACACACACAGTGATCAATGTAGTTCACCCCAGAGTGGGATGCACCACACACACACACACACACACACACAGTGATCAATGTAGTTCACCCCAGAGTGGGATGCACCACACACACACACACACACACACACACACACACACACACACACACACACACACAGTGATCAATGTAGTTCACCCCAGAGTGGGATGCACCACACACACACACACACACACACACCACACACACACACAGTGATCAATGTAGTTCACCCCAGAGTGGGATGCACCACACACACACACACACACACACACACACAGTGATCAATGTAGTTCACCCCAGAGTGGGATGCACCACACACACACACACACACACACAGTGATCAATGTAGTTCACCCCAGAGTGGGATGCACCACACACACACACACACACACACACACACAGTGATCAATGTAGTTCACCCCAGAGTGGGATGCACCACACACACACACACACACACACACACACACACACACACACACAGTGATCAATGTAGTTCACCCCAGAGTGGGATGCACCACACACACACACACACACACACACACCACACACACACACAGTGATCAATGTAGTTCACCCCAGAGTGGGATGCACCACACACACACACACACACACACCACACACACACACACACAGTGATCAATGTAGTTCACCCCAGAGTGGGATGCACCACACACACACACACACACACACACACAGTGATCAATGTAGTTCACCCCAGAGTGGGATGCACCACACACACACACACACACACACACACACACACACACACACACACACACAGTGATCAATGTAGTTCACCCCAGAGTGGGATGCACCACACACACACACACACACACACACACACACACACAGTGATCAATGTAGTTCACCCCAGAGTGGGATGCACCACACACACACACACACACACACACAGTGATCAATGTAGTTCACCCCAGAGTGGGATGCACCACACACACACACACACACACACCACACACACACACAGTGATCAATGTAGTTCACCCCAGAGTGGGATGCACCACACACACACACACACACACACACACACAGTGATCAATGTAGTTCACCCCAGAGTGGGATGCACCACACACACACACACACCACACACACCACACACACACACAGTGATCAATGTAGTTCACCCCAGAGTGGGATGCACCACACACACACACACACACACCCACACACACACACACACAGTGATCAATGTAGTTCACCCCAGAGTGGGATGCACCACACACACACACACACACACACACACACAGTGATCAATGTAGTTCACCCCAGAGTGGGATGCACCACACACACACACACACACACACAGTGATCAATGTAGTTCACCCCAGAGTGGGATGCACCACACACACACACACACACACACACCACACACACACACACACACACACATAGTGATCGATGTAGTTCACCCCCAGAGTGGGATGCACCACACACACACACACAGTGATCAATGTAGTTCACCCCAGAGTGGGATGCACCACACACACACACACACACACACCACACACACACACACACACACATAGTGATCGATGTAGTTCACCCCAGAGTGGGATGCACCACACACACACACACAGTGATCAATGTAGTTCACCCCAGAGTGGGATGCACCACACACACACACACACACACACACACACACACACACACACACACAGTGATCAATGTAGTTCACCCCAGAGTGGGATGCACCACACACACACACACACACTCACACACACACACACTCACACACACAAACACACACACTCACACACACCACACAAACACACACACACACAAACACATACACTCACACACACCACACACACACACACACACACACACACAGAGACTCACGGTTGATGTGATCGATATAGTACACCCCCAGAGTGGGATGCAACACCTCCTCCCATCCCAGCGGAAGTTCATCACCTACACAGTCTGCAAATGTTTCTGGCTTTGTGTACCTGCAATCACATACAGCGAACCAGGCTTTGACACACAACCCACACACCTGCAGGGGGAATCTGATGGACACTTCTTCTGTGCAGCGTCCCAATCACTCTTCACAGTGCTGAGGGCGAAGAAACACACACACACACACACACACACACACACACACACACACACTGACCTCTTACATCTATGTCAATCTGAAAAGTTCTGAATGTCTGTATACAATTCAATGTGACATCAACCTGAAATAATATTTGAAAATATTAACTACTGTGAATATAAATTAAATGTATCTATAGAAAATATAACTGTACATGTCCATGTGTATGTAAGGAGATTCAGTGAACAGACAGAAGTGACACAGCATTGATTCCAGGTTGATTTCAGTGAAGAGATAGAAGTGACACAGCATAGATTCCAGGTTGATTTCAGTGAAGAGATAGAAGTGACACAGCATAGATTCCAGGCTGATTTCAGTGAAGAGACAGAAGTGACACAGCATAGATTCCAGGCTGATTTCAGCTGGCCGGGAGGGGTGGTGAAGAGGGAGGGGGGGTGGATGGTTTAAGAAAAGAGAGAGAGAGAGAGAGTGCAAGCACACATGCCAAGGATGTAGGGGTATACATAATCCCTGTATATCAGTGAAACTGAAAGCAGCTGCCCTTGCATCCACTGACATGTATACCACATGTACACCCCCCCACCCCCCCTCCATCTCCACAGCCTCCCTGGCCCCATAGCACCATTGGAGAACATCATGCTGTGTTTATCTGTGATCTCACTGAAAATGATGGCCAACACTGCTGTTCTAAAAAAACCCAACAAACAGGAAGGATGGCAAAGGGAAGGAAGGAAAGCCAGATCACCATGGCGACCCCAGCCATGTGGCTGACACTGTCAGTGTAAATGATGTCAACAGTGTGAAGGGTGCTCAGTGCAGGGAGCACTGCGGTTGTCCTTGTGGACTGACTGTCAATGTAAATGATGTCAACAGTGTGAAGGGTGCTCAGTGCAGGGAGCACTGCAGTTGTCCTTGTGGATTGACGATGGAGTCTCCCGCCGGACCGACAGATGAGTGGGCAGGCAGGCTTATCTGTTGGTGTGTGTCCTCATATGAGAGAAGAGGCTGATTCTGGATGCGCAGCACTTCCCACAGCTGTTGCAAGGGAAAACGTCTCCAGAAGTTGAGCCCTGCTTCCTTCGCTCACACTTCTCCTGAATGGCCAGCGTTCTCTTGTTTTCAAATGTCTTTATGCCAGTAGAACACAGCATCCTCCAGTGAGAGCGGTCAAGGGCATCAGTTTCCCAGGAAGCGATGTCTATGTCACAGGCTTTGAGGTTTGTCTTCAAGGTGTCCTTGAAGCGCCTGCAGGGTCTTCCAAGTTCGCGGTGGCCTTCCTTCAGCTGGCCATACAGTAGTGTTACAGTAGCATCTTCAGGATCCTGCTGTCTGTCATGCAGACAACGTGTCCTGTCCAGCGTAGCTGGCATTGGATCAGCAGGCTTTCGATGCTGGGCAGGCTGCTCCTCTCTAGGACCTGGAGATTGAAGACCCTGCCTTGCCACTTTATGCCGAGGATCTTTCGTAGGCATCTCTGGTAAAACCGCTCAAGTTGTTGAATGTGACGGTGATACGTTGTCCATGTTTCACAGCAGTACAACAAGGTGGTCAGCACAAGTGTCTCTTCCTTCCTGGTCAATACAAACTGTTTAGTGGTGTTGTAGTCAGTGTCTCTTCCTTCCTGGTCAATACAAACTGTTTACTGGTGTTGTAGTCAGTGTCTCTTCCTTCCTGGTCAATACAAACTGTTCACTGGTGTTGCAGTGTCTCTTCCTTCCTGGTCAATACAAACTGTTTACTGGTGTTGTAGTCACTGTCTGTTCCTTCCTGGTCAATACAAACTGTTTACTGGTGTTGTAGTCACTGTCTGTTCCTTCCTGGTCAATACAAACTGTTCACTGGTGTTGTAGTCACTGTCTGTTCCTTCCTGGTCAATACAAACTGTTTACTGGTGTTGTAGTCACTGTCTGTTCCTTCCTGGTCAATACAAACTGTTTACTGGTGTTGTAGTCACTGTCTGTTCCTTCCTGGTCAATACAAACTGTTTACTGGCGATGTAGTGTCTGTTCCTTCCTGGTCAATACAAACTGTTCACTGGTGTTGTAGTCACTATCTGTTCCTTCCTGGTCAATACAAACTGTTTACTGGCGATGTAGTGTCTGTTCCTTCCTGGTCAATACAAACTGTTTACTGGTGTTGTAGTCACTGTCTGTTCCTTCCTGGTCAATACAAACTGTTCACTGGTGTTGTAGTGTCTGTTCCTTCCTGGTCAATACAAACTGTTTACTGGTGTTGCAGTGTCTGTTCCTTCCTGGTCAATACAAACTGTTTACTGGTGTTGTAGTCACTGTCTGTTCCTTCCTGGTCAATACAAACTGTTTACTGGCGATGTAGTGTCTGTTCCTTCCTGGTCAATACAAACTGTTTACTGGTGTTGTAGTCACTGTCTGTTCCTTCCTGGTCAATACAAACTGTTTACTGGTGTTGCAGTGTCTGTTCCTTCCTGGTCAATACAAACTGTTTACTGGTGTTGTAGTCAGTGTCTCTTCCTTCCTGGTCAATACAAACTGTTTACTGGTGTTGTAGTCACTGTCTGTTCCTTCCTGGTCAATACAAACTGTTTACTGGTGTTGTAGTCACTGTCTGTTCCTTCCTGGTCAATACAAACTGTTCACTGGTGTTGCAGTGTCTGTTCCTTCCTGGTCAATACAAACTGTTTACTGGTGTTGTAGTCACTGTCTGTTCCTTCCTGGTCAATACAAACTGTTTACTGGTGTTGTAGTCAGTGTCTCTTCCTTCCTGGTCAATACAAACTGTTTACTGGTGTTGCAGTGTCTGTTCCTTCCTGGTCAATACAAACTGTTCACTGGTGTTGTAGTCACTGTCTGTTCCTTCCTGGTCAATACAAACTGTTTACTGGTGTTGCAGTGTCTGTTCCTTCCTGGTCAATACAAACTGTTTACTGGTGTTGTAGTCACTGTCTGTTCCTTCCTGGTCAATACAAACTGTTTACTGGTGTTGTAGTCACTGTCTGTTCCTTCCTGGTCAATACAAACTGTTTACTGGTGTTGCAGTGTCTCTTCCTTCCTGGTCAATACAAACTGTTTACTGGTGTTGTAGTCAGTGTCTCTTCCTTCCTGGTCAATACAAACTGTTTACTGGTGTTGCAGTGTCTGTTCCTTCCTGGTCTGTCTGTCGACACAGTACTTCTAGTCTGCCAGTACCACTACACAACACTATTACTATTATCCATAGTCTCCCAGTACCACTACACAACACTATTACTATTATTCATGGGCTATTGTACTAAACAAACCATAAAACAATATAAAACAATCACACACACACACACACACACACATGCACGCGCACTCAAAGTGACTACTAGAAATTACAGTTTTCATACTTAAAACGCTTGCTCACTATCAAAGTTCCATATTCAAAATTTCACACAGATGTCCCAGCAGTATCTTCCCACAATCAACCTCCTTTTCCCAAAATACTTTTAAAAGCTGTTTACTGATAATGAATAAGATTCCTAAAATACTTTTTTTTTAAAGCTGTTCCTGATTATGAATAAGATTTCATAATACACTCACTGACTCGAGCAAATGCTGCCCACGCCTTGTCAAGCTTTCATTGAAGTTGAATGAAAGTTTCAAGTAAAGGTACACACACACACACACACACACACACACACACACACGGCTCTATTCCAATTCAACCTGTCCTGTCATTACACATTTGAGGGGGAGAAATGGGGAGATGGGGGAAGAGTTGGGACCCAGGCATTCCCTTTCAATCAAACCATAAAAGATCAAGGGCTCTTTCAGTTTGGACACCAAACCCTTGGATTTAAACCATAGAAGACCAACTGCTCTTTCGTTCTGAACACCTAACCCTTGGATTTAAACCATAGAAGACCAACTGTTCTTTCGTTCTGAACACCTAACCCTTGGATTTAAACCATAGAAGACCAACTGCTCTTTCGTTCTGAACACCTAACCCTTGGATTTAAACCACACTCCTGCACTGTGGTTGGCTGACTAATACAGTGATAGTGAAACAAGAATGTCTCCAATTCTACACACCTCACTGACACCAACTGTACACACCCCACTGACACCAACTGTACACACCTCTCACTGACACCAACTGTACACACCTCACTGACACCAACTGTACACACCTCTCTGACACCAACTGTACACACCTCACTGACACCAACTGTACACACCTCACTGACACCAACTGTACACCAACTGTACACACACCTCACTGACACCAACTGTACACACACCTCACTGACACCAACTGTACGCACACCTCACTGACACCAACTGTACACCAACTGTACACACCTCACTGACACCAACTGTACACACCTCACTGACACCAACTGTACACACACCTCACTGACACCAACTGTACACACCTCACTGACACCAACTGTACACACACCTCACTGACACCAACTGTACACACCTCACTGACACCAACTGTACACACCCCTCACTGACACCAACTGTATACACACCACTGACACCAACTGTACACACCTCTCTGACACCAACTGTACGCACACCTCACTGACACCAACTGTACACACACCTCACTGACACCAACTCTACACACACACCTACTGACAGCAACACTACACACACACACACACCTCACTGACACCAACTCTACTCACACACACACTTCACTGACACCAACTCTACTCACACACACACCTCATTTACACCAACTCTACACACACCTCACTGACACCAACTCTACACACACCTCACTGACACCAACTCTACACACACACTTCACTGACACCAATTCTACACACAGTCAAACACACCTCACTGACACCAACTCTACACACACACTTCACTGACACCAATTCTACACACAGTCACACACACCTCACTGACACTAACTCTACACACACACCTCACTGACACTAACTCTACACACACACTTCACTGACACCAATTCTACACACAGTCAAACACACCTCACTGACACCAACTCCATACACACACCTCACTGACACCAACTCTACGCACAGTCACACACACCTCACTGCCACTAACTCTACACACACACCTCACTGCCACTAACTCTACACACACACCTCACCGACACCAACTCTACACACACACCTCACTGACACTAACTCTACACACACACCTCACTACACCTCACTGACACCAACTCTACACACACACCTCACTGACACTAACTCTACACACACACCTCACTGACACTAACTCTACACACACACCTCACTGACACTAACTCTACACACACACCTCACTACACCTCACTGACACCAACTCTACACACACACCTCACTGACACTAACTCTACACACACACCTCACTACACCTCACTGACACCAACTCTACACACACACCTCACTGACACTAACTCTACACACACACCTCACTGACACCAACTCTACACACACACCTCACTGACACTAACTCTACACACACACCTCACTGCCACTAACTCTACACACACACCTCACCGACACCAACTCTACACACACACCTCACTGACACTAACTCTACACACAGCTCACTGACAGTGACACTAACTCTACACACCTCAGTGACACCAACTTGACACACACACATCTCAGTGACACCAACTCTATACACACACACCTCACTGACACCAACTCAACACACACACCTCACTGACACCAACTGTACACACACCTCACTGACACCAACTGTACACACACCTCACTGACACCAACTCAACACACACACCTCACTGACACCAACTGTACACACACCTCACTGACACCAACTGTACACACACACACCTCACTGACACCAACTGTACACACACACACACCTCACTGACACCAACTGTACACACACACACACACACACCTCACTGACACCAACTGTACACACACCTCACTGACACCAACTCTACACACTTCACTGACACCAACTCTACACACACACACCTCACTGACACCAACTGTACACACACCTCACTGACACCAACTCTATACACACACACCTCACTGACACCAACTCTACACACACCTCACTGACACCAACTGTACACACACACACACCTCACTGACACCAACTGTACACACACACACACACACCTCACTGACACCAACTGTACACACACCTCACTGACACCAACTCTACACACTTCACTGACACCAACTGTACACACCTCACTGACACCAACTCTACACACACACACCTCACTGACACCAACTCTACACACACATCTCACTTATGCAGAGTTGGCTGATACAGGAATCAGTCTCCATCTCTACATAAAGTACATTGGAGTGATGGCCTACAGTGGAGTGATGGCCTAGAGATAACTCCTCCGCCTTAGAAGCGAGAGAATCTAAGCCCAATGGTTCAAATCCTGACACAGTCATCAGTTTTTTCTCCGCCTCCACTATACCTTGAGTGGTGGTCTGGATGCTAGCCATTCAGATGAGACTAAAAACCGAGAGAGCAGCTTGAAATTCACACAGAGAACCCACACTACAAAGGCTTAGTGAAGTTCACCTTTCCCCTTTTCAGTTTGCTTTTCATAGGTGATGTTACATAGGTTTCTTTTTCAAAACATAATGTTATGATTCATAAATTAATACACGATTCAAATGTATATAACCAAGATAGCTTTTGTTTGGCTTGTTGGCTGGTTAGTTGGTTGTTATTTTCTGTTTGTTTTTTGTTGTTAGTTTTTTGAGGGGGTGGGGGAGGTTAACTGTTGGTAGTATTAGCTGATAAAGCTACAATACCAGCAAAGCAATTCAAGGCCAGTTCCCCAATCATGAGAACAGCATGTTTGACTTCAAGATTTGACTGCCAGTCACTATAATAAATCATTATTAATTATCTATGATTAAGATTGACTGGTATTCTTGATTTATCAATCATTAATATATTTCCACTGTGCTATTTCAAAATAAACACCTTAGCTGTTTATGAAGTGTTTGCATTCTCCGCCTTCATGAATACATAAAAAAACCCACTAAATTTTAAAGATTTTTAAAGTTACATAATATGTTTGTAATATTTTGAATAATAAAAAATATAATAAACAACAGCCCACAGTACATTCACTGACACCCCTCTACCATACACAGAATGTACACATGTATATATACAGTATACACACATATTAATTTTCTACACAAACTCTGGTTCATCTTCATGTATGTACAAACAGTAACACACACACACACACACACACACACACACACACGCACGCACGCACACACACACATGTATACATCATACACACAGTGTAGTGACACACACAGTGACTGACTGACACACACATGCGCACGCACGCACGCACGCATGCACGCACACATATATACATGATACACACAGTGCAGTGACACACACACACACACACACATGCGCACGCACGCACGCACGCATGCACGCACACATATATACATGATACACACAGTGCAGTGACACACACACACATACAGTGACACACACACACACACACATGCACATGGGTGGTGTTTTGTCAAGTAAATATTGGTAAATTATGAACTGAAATCTCAAATCAGACACTGGGAAGAGGAATGAATGGAAGCATGCTTTAAGTTTGAACAGAAACAATCATAATAATGTTGCATACAAAGCACCCTTTCCCAAAATGAATGCTTTTCCCCAAACAACCATTCTAATTGTGAATCACAATGGTAACTCAGATGATTTCATGACGCAGTGAGTTTTAAAGTGTGTGCTTGGTTGAACAAGTATCAATTTCTGCCAAAGTCTCACACCAACACCTGAGTTTCACTTCAGCTGAAGGCATGCTAGGTATGCTATAGGGAAAAAACCAAACCAAACCAAAACACACAGATGTTTAGGCTTCACTTTGGCTTGGAGTACGGGAACAAGCAAAGATAGCTCTCACTTTCTGTCATTCACTGTCTTGATGGGATTTGTGTTGTTGAAAGTGGTCAAAAATGCTGATCAGTACACTGACAGGTGCTTAGCAATATAATTTGTGAAACTGTCAAACCATTCACTGATCCAGATTATCAGTGTACAGTACATTGTCCTTTATAGTATTCTAAAATAATAAAAAAATAATAATAATAAGAGAGAGAGAGAGAGAGAGAGAGAGAGAGAGAGAAAAGAACAGTATGTTGTAAAGAAGGAATTCCAAAGTAAGAGAGAGAGAGAGAGAGAGAGAGAGAGAAGAACGGTATGTTGTAAAGAAGGAATTCCAAAGTAGAGAGAGAGAGAGAAAAAAAAGAACAGTATGTTGTAAAGAAGGAATTCCAAAGTGCCAGGTGAATGGGAAAAAAACTCATCTGAATAAGGTTAAGAAGAATAACAACAATATAACTTTCAACGCCAATAATCATCAGATAATTATAGTACAAAGCATGCCTCTAAAATCAATTAAAACTTGATTGTTTTGAACATTAGTGTAAAAAATATAATTCATTCATTGATTGAGTAATAAAACAACATAGATGAAAACAATGCATTATAATTCACCGCATCGAACAGATCACACACACACACACACACACACACAAACACACATCATCATTTGTGCACAAACATGTGCACACACATAAAAAATCCCAACAAATACATGCAAGCTTTATAACACTCACACACACATACACACACAGCGTACTTACACACAAGGGAGATCTATATACAGAGCACTCACAATTATAGATACAAACACACAAATGCACACACACACGCGCGCGCGCACGTGCACACGCATACGCACGCATGCGTGTGCGTGCACACACACACACACATACTGTGACATACAGTGATACACACACACAAAGCACAGGAGAATGGTCAATTCCATTCACGGTATTAAAGTGTGGTATGACAGATCAGATCATTAACACAGCTATTCATGTGAACAAAATAAAAGCGTGAACAATACTGTTAAAAGGCAAGACAAAAACTAGACCTGTTAAAAACAAGACATAAATGAGACCCATTCAAAAGAAACAGCACCATGTATCATACAATGTGCTTTTGTTGTTCGGTGAACAGTACTTAAATGAGACCCATTCAAAAGAAACATGACCATGTATCATACAATGTGCTTCTGTTGTCCTGTGACCAGTACTTCATCCATCAGTTCTTCCCGCACCCTTCCCTGCCCCATCCCCTTCCTATCACCCACATCTATCACAAATATTCTATTTAACTCCAACTATCACCTTAAACATATTGTATTCAATGGCACATAAATGGCAAAATATGTATTCTATTCCAAGCATGAGGTTTGTGTACTCATCTGGAAGTTTGGAAAACCAGATTTAGTTATAAACTATACAAAGTATATGCTATATCACTTGGAAAAACTGACTTGGCAGCCATCCTTTGATGACTGCATGTGTCTACATTGGCTAAAGTAAAGCTGTAACACACTACTTAGGGCTCTAACTGTGTAACAATTCGCCAGCACCAACAACCACGTTCCCACTTTTTTTCTCTGATGTGACCTGACCTGACCTGTACACATTACATACATTATCAAAGTTTCTGATTTGACTAAACACAAAATAACGCAGTCATAAAGATAAAGCGTTTATTGTTTCATACAATACTAGCCAGCTTGTGTAAATGACTTGTCAAAGGCTGACAATGTGACGCATTCCAGAGAGCACATTCAACTGTGATAACGGCACCAACAATGTAACACGGAGTAAGAATGCAAGAAAAGCCAGCTATTTCGTCCGCCTTCCCTGTGGAATGCCATAAAATTCTTCTAAAGTGGGTTATATTATCTATCATATTAGTCACTACAGGGACAAGCTATGTCTCTTGATGACTGCTAATGTTCTACTGAGAAGCGGGGGGAGGTAGTTGTTTCATTTGTTGACACTTTTACTGGCAGCAATTTAGCAAATTTGGATCAACAACGCGAAATGGTCAAAAGCACATTCCTACCTGTCTCTGGGGTCAATCCATGTTGTTCGACGCGTATTATGATCCAGAAAGTATCGTTTCCCGTCAAAATCTGCAGCCTCTTCCCATCCGTCAGGCAGGGGAAGTTCCCCATTGCGTCCTTTTGGCATATTTCATCTAAACTTTTTGGTTGGGGACTCTTTCACGCACTGCTTTCCTCCATATTGGTTGGGATTAACATATGACGTCACGTGACCTAGGTCAGCCAATAAAGGGCCGCCATTTCCTCCTATATTAGGAGAATGGCATGCATAGCTAACGAGGAAAACAGACAGTCTAGCAGCGCAAATATTTGACACATCCTTTTCAGTTCGAACTGCTCTACTTCATCGTTCACCAAAAATAACGATCGAATTCATAAAAAAGGAGAGATCGTTCATGCAGTTTATAAGTGAATATTCCAACAACTTTTGAATGATATTCCTTCATCATTCTGAAGAAGAAATGGCAAAACATGCGTGTTGTTAGTTTTCTTGAAACGGTGTGTTTTAGACAGGAGTTATTGACGGCATGTTGATTTCTGATTCAGCTGTGTTCACCATCCCGTCACGGGGTGGCAGTCAGTCGAACACTCCCAAACTGAATGCTCTGCAGTAAAATTAATTTGTGCCTGCACGAGGGCGCGCGCGCCTGTTGCGGTGAATGTGCGTGTGTGTGTGTGTGTCTGTGTCTGTGTCTGTGTGTCTGTGTTTGTCTGTGTGTGTATGCCGCGTGCTCGCTTGTATCTTCAACTTCAGTCACTATATATTTCAATGAATTTACTTCTTTGCTTATCAAGTTCATATTTCAATGAATTTACTTCTTTGCTTATCAAGTTCATATTTCAATGAATTTACTTCTTTGCTTATCAAGTTCATATTTCAATGAATTTACTTCTTTGCTTATCAAGTTTAATGTCTGATTATATTACATCAGTAATTTCATTTGATACATTTACTCAGTGATGTTTCTCAGTGTTTATTCATAACATTAATCAGTTTTTTGTATTTCATTTTATTCGTTTACCTATTCATTTATTTATTCATTTTGTTTTCTTTTCTTATACATTATTTGTTTATCATTTTGATTTACTAATGAGTAATTCATTAAATTCAGTTATCTAATTCAGTATGTATCTATTTACTAGTTTACGTATCTTATCAAGTCTTACTTAATTTTATGTTATTTTATTTTATTTTCCCTTATAAAAGGCCGAAGCGCGTTGGGTCACGCTGCTGGTCAGGCCTGAACGGAACTCGACTGACTGAACTGAACGGAACCGTGAACTGAACCGCGGGCGGAACTGAACTGAACCGGTCGGAACTGAACTGAACCGGCCGAACGGAACGGAACCGGCTGAACCGAACCGAACTGAACTGAACTGAACTGAACTGAACTCAAATGAACTGAACGGAACGGAACTGAAGGGAACTAAACTGAACTGAAGTAAACTGAACTGAAGGGAATTGAACTGAACTGAACTGAATTGAACTGAACCGTGACTGAACTGAAGTAAACTGAAGGGAATTGAACTGAACTGAACTGAACCTGTGTGTGTGTGTGTGTGTGTGTGTGTGTGTGTGTGTGTGTGTGTGTGTGTGTGTCAGTCTGTGTGTTCAGTTGTGATTCTCGCACAGCGTAAAAAGGCAGGAATTACACTGAAACAAACATGAAGACAGAAAGTACAGAAAATAAAGACAAAACAAATGCTATGTATTTCAGTTGGGTTTCATTTGATAGATTATAATAAACTCAAAGCATTGTGCATCTCAGTAAGTATGGCGACTGATCAGTCAGCCTCACCAATATCCATTGTTTGACACTTTGGGTCTATCATCCCCCATATCTCACCAATATCCATTGTTTGACACTTTGGGTCTATCATCCTCCATATCTCACCAATATTCATTGTTTGACACTTTGGGTCTATCATCCCCCATATCTCACCAATATCCATTGTTTGACACTTTGGGTCTATCATCCCCCATATCTCACCAATATCCATTGTTTGACACTTTGGGTCTATCATCCTCCATATCTCACCAATATTCATTGTTTGACACTTTGGGTCTATCATCCCCCATATCTCACCAATATCCATTGTTTGACACTTTGGGTCTATCATTCCCCATATCTCACCAATATCCACTGTTTGACACTTTGGGTCTATCATCCCCCATATCTCACCAATATCCATTGTTTGACACTTTGGGTCTATCATCCTCCATATCTCACCAATATCCATTGTTTGACACTTTGGGTCTATCATCCCCCATATCTCACCAATATCCATTGTTTGACACTTTGGGTCTATCATCCCCCATATCTCACCAATATCCA
>NC_134899.1:1072137-1099637 GCF_041734735.1 Babylonia areolata
ATGTTCCTCAGTGGCATCAGAGATCTTTTCCCATCCTTCTTGCGGCCGATCAGTGGCAGCCGGTGTGTGTGTGTGTGTGTTATCTGCCAGGGCACAGCCCTTCAACGACTCTACGCTAGGTCACAGTCGTAATAGTTACGTCACAACTCTTCACTCACCCCTCACAACAGCACCGTGTCAGATAGGCGACAGTAATTATGTGCAGTGAGGGCTGGCTGCAGTGAGGGCTGGCTGCAGTGAGGGCTGGCTGCAGTGAGGGCTGGCTGCAGTGAGGGATGCAGTGAGGGCTGCAGAGAGGGCTGGCTGCAGTGAGGGATGCAGTGAGGGCTGCAGAGAGGGCTGGCTGCAGTGAGGGCTGGCTGCAGTGAGGGCTGGCTGTAGTGAGGGCTGGCTGCAGTGAGGGATGCAGTGAGGGCTGCAGAGAGGGCTGGCTGCAGTGAGGGCTGGCTGCAGTGAGGGATGCAGTGAGGGCTGCAGAGAGGGCTGGCTGCAGTGAGGGCTGGCTGCAGTGAGGGCTGCAGAGAGGGCTGGCTGCAGTGAGGGCTGCAGCAAGGGCTGCAGTGAGGGCTGGCTGCAGTGAGGGCTGCAGTGAGGGCTGGCTGCAGTGAGGGCTGGCTGCAGTGAGGGCTGCAGAGAGGGCTGGCTGCAGTGAGGGATGCAGTGAGGGCTGGCTGCAGTGAGGGATGCAGTGAGGGCTGCAGAGAGGGCTGGCTGCAGTGAGGGCTGGCTGTAGTGAGGGCTGGCTGCAGTGAGGGCTGCAGTGAGGGCTGCAGAGAGGGCTGGCTGCAGTGAGGGCTGGCTGCAGTGAGGGATGCAGTGAGGGCTGCAGTGAGGGCTGGCTGCAGTGAGGGCTGGCTGTAGTGAGGGCTGGCTGCAGTGAGGGATGCAGTGAGGGCTGCAGAGAGGGCTGGCTGCAGTGAGGGCTGGCTGTAGTGAGGGCTGGCTGCAGTGAGGGCTGCAGAGAGGGCTGGCTGCAGTGAGGGCTGGCTGCAGTGAGGGCTGCAGAGAGGGCTGGCTGCAGTGAGGGCTGCAGCAAGGGCTGCAGTGAGGGCTGGCTGTAGTGAGGGCTGCAGTGAGGGCTGGCTGCAGTGAGGGCTGGCTGCAGTGAGGGCTGGCTGCAGTGAGGGCTGCAGTGAGGGCTGGCTGCAGTGAGGGCTGGCTGCAGTGAGGGCTGCAGTGAGGGCTGCAGTGAGGGCGGGCTGCAGTGAGGGCTGGCTGCAGTGAGGGCTGGCTGCAGTGAGGGCTGGCTACAGTGAGGGCTGGCTGGCTGCAGTGAGGGCTGGCTGGCTGCAGTGAGGGCTGCAGTGAGGGCTGCAGAGAGGGCTGGCTGCAGTGAGGGCTGGCTGCAGTGAGGGCTGCAGAGAGGGCTGGCTGCAGTGAGGGATGCAGCGAGGGCTGCAGTGAGGGCTGGCTGCAGTGAGGGCTGCAGTGAGGGCTGGCTGCAGTGAGGGCTGCAGTGAGGGAGGGCTGCAGTGAGGGCTGCCTGCAGTGAGGGCTGGCTGCAGTGAGGGCTGGCTGGCTGCAGTGAGGGCTGGCTGGCTGCAGTGAGGGCTGGCTGGCTGCAGTGAGGGCTGCAGTGAGCTCTGCAGTGAGGGCTGGCTGCAGTGAGGGCTGCACATATTGTCGCCGGCGACAATCCATGCAAGGGCGACAATCCATTGCAGCAACACGCAACATGGTCCTCACATTCTCAGTAAACAGAAAACGTTGAAAAGACAATGTCTGGAATTACGTCATACACTGGATAGAGTAATGAGGCCCCTAGCCGTCACATGACAACACCCATCCTTTGATATTTTCCTTCCTTTTCTTGGCTGTCTTTCTCACAGCTCTGCCAGGGACGCTGGGCCCATGGAGTCTCACTGAATAACTCCATCTACACGTGTGCAGGGACGCTGGGCCCATGGAGTCTCACTGAATAACTCCATCTACACGTGTGCAGGGACGCTGGGCCCATGGAGTCTCACTGAATAACTCCATCTACACGTGTGCTGTCTTTCTCACAGCTCTGCCAGGGACGCTGGGCCCATGGAGTCACACTGAATGACTCCATCTACACGTGTGCTGTCTTTGTCACAGCTCTGCCAGGGACGCTGGGCCCATGGAGTCACACTGAATGACTCCATCTACACGTGTGCTGTCTTTGTCACAGCTCTGCCAGGGACGCTGGGCCCATGGAGTCACACTGAATGACTCCATCTACACGTGTGCTGTCTTTGTCACAGCTCTGCCAGGGACGCTGGGCCCATGGAGTCACACTGAATAACTCCATCTACACGTGTGCTGTCCTTTTCAGGTCTGACAGTGCCTGGGGGTTGGTGCTGATTATTATTTATATATGTAGCCAAGCACTCGGCTGGCTTCACTGACTGTTTACCACACACGCTATAGCAGACGCCTATTTCGCAACTAACCACTGGTCTCCAACGGCTCGCACAGAATGTGTGACGCCATTCCCGGTTTGATTGCAAAGCCCACTTTAAACAACTGCTCCTAACCATCCATTAAATCAAGTCTCTGTATCGTTCACTGTAATATTATATTTGTTGTGCTTACACACACACTGACTTTAATCAGTTAGAAGCATGCTTGATATCAGTTTAATCGTTCGTCAGTCTAAAGATTTCAACTGACGCTAAGCTGACGTCATTTTGCCTTCGTCACATAACCACTCACAACTAGTGTTGCTGTACGCCATTGGGTGAGAGGAACTAAGATGTGTTTCTGCTCCACCGTACTTAATTAAATATCTCTTTCGTCGGATCAGTAAACTACAAGTATTATATACTGGCAGAATCGTCACTATTCCATCTTTAATCTGTTCCATTTGCGTTTGCCTACGTTAAACTGATTTAACGCAGTTTGTAATTTTCAGCGACAAGCTCACTAAACTGACTTACCCTTTTCAGGTGACTTAAATCAAAATTATATAATTCATCGTAAATAATCAACACTTCATTTTATACTCATTATAAAGTAGGTGTTGAGCTCTTTCTTTTGCGACCTATCCGACGTAAACTGGTTCAGAAATCTTTTAGAAATATGTCACTGAACACCTTGTAACAAACACAATGCTAATCAGATTTAGCCTGACCTGGGACCTTTTAATTGTTTCACGGGCCACGCGAGCATCATTGCAGTTCGCTTAACTTGCATAAATAGACGGAGTGGGTGATCAATGGTTTATTATGCCGATAGGTCGTTGAACTCCACTTTGTCCATCACTGGTCACTTTTCCCCTGGCCAGTCACTGGCTACAGCCTGCTCTCTCTCTCTCTCTCTTGCTGTGTCGCACACAAGAGTGTGTGTTGTGTGCGTTGCCCCAAGTCGCCAACGTCTGGCTACGTATCACTTGCACTGTTTTCTCTTTATCTTCTCCTCTGCTTACTTAATATTGTAATACAACTTAATATTGTAATACAACTTAATATTGTAATACAACAATAGAAAAGCCTTTTGTGACTGGCCTGCTATATGCCCCTGGCCTGCACCTACAGCTTTTCTATCCTTCAATACAGTAAATCATCAATAATACTTTTGTACCGTCCCCCTTTAATATAAATATACAATTCGGGTGCACAGCTTACAAAAGTGGTGTCACTGACAGGATTTTGATCCTTGAAAATATTCTTACCACAGGATTTTGAGCCACAACAAAATAGATCCAAAGTTATTCCCTTTCATGTTTCAATTCTTTTATCCAAATTAAATCCAAACAATAAATCACAGACCTTTACCACCAAGTGTACCTTGTTAAACTTGGTGCTTGTGAGCAAGGATGGTTTAATTCTTTAAGAAATTAGACAATTTCGAATTGGGAGTCCAGATGGTTGAAAGCAATTGCTCATTTCAATTAATGGGATATTTTAGTCTTTTCACATACCCATTTGTAACAATTGTAGATTCATGTGTAATATTTGGTAAAGTGATGTTTGGAGTCAGTGACTGAACGAACTTAGTTAGACATTACTGTACGCTTGCTTACGAGGACTTTGTTTTGTCCACAGAGTATTCATTTACTTATTTATTTATTTCCCTCCTTGTACGAGTACAGTCCCTTGCCCTTTAACCCCCCGCTCTCCTGTTCCCTTCACCCAAGTCCCGATCCGTTCCCCGTCCTCAATAAAGACTGGAAGAGAACTGGTGCTGATGTGGTGAGACAACCCTGCCCAACCGGCTACAGACAGACAGACAGACAGACAGAGACCGACTGAAACAGATAAAGGAAAAGATGCCAAGTTGGAGAGAACCTCTTAGAGAAGGGGAATAACTGTTGAAGTAAAATCGACTGCTGGTTGTGACACGATGCTCTCCCTTCAAAATCGGTTTCAGTTGCCAGAAGGGTGGTGAGAGGAGACTGTGAGTTGAACGGGTGATGTGTGTGTGTGTGTGTGTGTGTGTGTGTGTGTGTGTGTGTGTGTGTAAAAACAACGTCGCTCTGGTATGCGTTGGCAAGAATGTTTGTTTTTGTTCAAGTATTTAACAATCCTGCCTTGTGAAAAGTGAGTAACGCGTGCACCCTTGTATCTGCGTTGACTCCGTGAGTGTGTTTGTGTGTGTGTTCAGACTGTGGGGCAGGTTAGTCATACATGTACTCTGTGTGTGTGTGTGGTGTGTGTGTGTGTGTGTGTGTGGTGTTCGGGGGGAGGGGGCTGGGAGTTGGGGGTGGGTGGGGGAGTGGAGTGGCGTAGGGAGGAGGGTGAGGGGGGTGGGGGTGGGGGGGGGGGGTGGGGGGCTGAGGTGTATGTGTATGGTGGGGTGCGCACGCACATGTGTGTGTGTGAAAGGTTGTTTTGCTTGCCTGTTTTCGTTTTCGATGTCGACATTGGTTCACTTCCCTCAAACTGGTAGACATTGCATGGTTCACTTCCCTCAAACTGGTAGACATCAGTTCACTTCCCTCAAACTGGTAGACATTGTTTCACTTCCCTCAAACTGGTAGACATTAGTTCACTTCCCTCAAACTGGTAGACATTGCATGGTTCACTTCCCTCAAACTGGTAGACATTGCATGGTTCACTTCCCTCAAACTGGTAGACATTAGTTCACTTCCCTCAAACTGGTAGACATTGGTTCACTTCCCTCAAACTGGTAGACATTAGTTCACTTCCCTCAAACTGGTAGAAATTACATGGTTCACTTCCCTCAAACTGGTAGACATTAGTTCACTTCCCTCAAACTGGTAGACATTAGTTCACTTCCCTCAAACTGGTAGACATTGCATGGTTCACTTCCCTCAAACTGGTAGAAATTACATGGTTCACTTCCCTCAAACTGGTAGACATTAGTTCACTTCCCTCAAACTGGTAGACATTAGTTCACTTCCCTCAAACTGGTAGAAATTACATGGTTCACTTCCCTCAAACTGGTAGACATTAGTTCACTTCCCTCAAACTGGTAGACATTGGTTCACTTCCCTCAAACTGGTAGACATCAGTTCACTTCCCTCAAAATGGTAGACATTAGTTCACTTCCCTCAAACTGGTAGACATTAGTTCACTTCCCTCAAACTGGTAGACATTAGTTCACTTCCCTCAAACTGGTAGACATCAGTTCACTTCCCTCAAACTGGTAGAAATTACATGGTTCACTTCCCTCAAACTGGTAGACATTGGTTCACTTCCCTCAAACTGGTAGACATTAGTTCACTTCCCTCAAACTGGTAGACATTAGTTCACTTCCCTCAAACTGGTAGACATCAGTTCACTTCCCTCAAACTGGTAGACATTGCATGGTTCACTTCCCTCAAACCGGTAGACATTGCATGGTTCACTTCCCTCCAACCAGTAGACATTGCATGGTTCACTTCCCTCAAACTGGTAGACATTGCATGGTTCACTTCCCTCAAACCGGTAGACAAACCTGTAGACATTGCATGGTTCACTTCCCTCAAACCGGTAGACATTGGTTCACTTCCCTCAAACCGGTAGACATTGGTTCACTTCCCTCAAACCGCTAGACATAGCATGGTTCACTTCCCTCAAACCGGTAGACATTAGTTCACTTCCCTCAAACCGCTAGACATTGGTTCATTTCCCTCAAACCGCTAGACATTGCATGGTTCACTTCCCTCAAACCGCTAGACATTGCATGGTTCACTTCCCTCAGACTGGTAAACATTGGTTTACTTCCCTCAAACTGGTAGACATCGTATGGTTCACTTCCCTCAAACCGGTAGACATTGCATTGTTTACTTCCCTCAAACTGGTTGACATTGGTTCACTTCCCTCAAACCGCTAGACATAGCATGGTTCACTTCCATCAAACCGGTAGACATTAGTTCACTTCCCTCAAACCGCTAGACAGTGGTTCATTTCCCTCAAAGCAGTAGACATCTCATGATGGTTCACTTCCCTCAAACATGCAGACATTCGTTCGCTTCCCTCAAGCCACTAGACATAGGTTCATTTCCCTCAAACCGGTAGACATTGCATGGTTCACTTCCCTCAAACCGGTAGACATTGCATGGTTCACTTCCCTCAAACCAGTAGACATTGCATGGTTCACATCCCTCAAACCGGTAGACATTGGTTCACTTTCCTTGCTGTATGTCAGGCATGTATGTCAGGGATGTATGACTGACACTCCTTGCTGTATGTCAGTGATGTATGTCTGACATTCCTTGCTGTATGTCAGGGATGTATGTCTGACACTCCTTGCTGTATGTCAGGGATGTATGTCTGACACTCCTCTCTGTATGTCAGTGATGTATGTCTGACACTCCATGCTGTGTATGTCAGTGATGTATGACTGACACTCCTCTCTGTATGTTAGGGATGTATGTCTGACACTCCTTGCTGCATGTCAGGGATCTATGTCTGACACTCCTCTCTGTATGTCAGTGATGTATGACTGACACTCCTTGCTGTGTATGTCAGTGATGTATGACTGACACTCCTTGCTGTATGTCAGGCATGTATGTCAGGGATGTATGACTGACACTCCTTGCTGTATGTCAGGGATGTGTGTCTGACACTCCTCTCTGTATGTCAGGGATGTATGTCTGACACTCCTCTCTGTATGTCAGTGATGTATGACTGACACTCCTCTCTGTATGTCAGTGATGTATGTCTGACACTCCTTGCTGTATGTCAGTGATGTATGACTGACACTCCTCTCTGTATGTCAGTGATGTATGTCTGACACTCCTTGCTGTATGTCAGGGATGTATGACTGACACTCCTTGCTGTATGTCAGGGATGTATGACTGACACTCCTTGCTGTATGTCAGGGATGTATGACTGACACTCCTCGCTGTATGTCATGGATGTATGTCTGACACTCCTTGCTGTATGTCAGTGATGTATGACTGACACTCCTTGCTGTATGTCAGTGATGTATGACTGACACTCCTTGCTGTATGTCAGTGATGTATGACTGACACTCCTCTCTGTATGTCAGGGATGTATGACTGACACTCCTTGCTGTATGTCAGGGATGTATGTCTGACACTCCTTGCTGTATGTCAGTGATGTATGACTGACACTCCTTGCTGTATGTCAGGGATGTATGACTGACACTCCTTGCTGTATGTCAGGGATGTATGACTGACACTCCTTGCTGTATGTCAGTGATGTATGTCTGACACTCCTTGCTGTATGTCAGGGATGTATGACTGACACTCCTTGCTGTATGTCAGTGATGTATGTCTGACACTCCTCTCTGTATGTCAGGGATGTATGACTGACACTCCTTGCTGTATGTCATGGATGTATGACTGACACTCCTTGCTGTATGTCAGGGATGTATGACTGACACTCCTTGCTGTATGTCAGTGATGTATGACTGACACTCCTTGCTGTATGTCAGGGATGTATGACTGACACTCCTTGCTGTATGTCAGGCATGTATGACTGACACTCCTTGCTGTATGTCAGTGATGTATGACTGACACTCCTTGCTGTATGTCAGTGATGTATGACTGACACTCCTCTCTGTATGTCAGGGATGTATGTCTGACACTTCTCTCTGTATGTCATGGATGTATGTCTGACACTCCTTGCTGTATGTCAGGGATGTATGACTGACAGTCCTTGCTGTATGTCAGTGATGTATGACAGACACTCCTCTCTGTATGTCAGGGATGTATGTCTGACTCTCCTTGCTGTGTATGTCAGGGATGTATGACTGACACTCCTTGCTGTGTATGTCAGGGATGTATGTCTGACACTCCTTGCTGTATGTCAGTGATGTATGACTGACACTCCTTGCTGTATGTCAGTGATGTATGACTGACACTCCTTGCTGTGTATGTCAGGGATGTATGTCTGACACTCCTTGCTGTATGTCAGTGATGTATGACTGACACTCCTCTCTGTATGTCAGGGATGTATGACTGACACTCCTTGCTGTATGTCAGTGATGTATGACTGACACTCCTTGCTGTGTATGTCAGTGATGTATGACTGACACTCCTTGCTGTATGTCAGGGATGTATGACTGACAGTCCTTGCTGTATGTCATTGATGTTTGACTGACACTCCTTGCTGTATGTCATAGATGTATGACTGACACTCCTTGCTGTATGTCAGGCATGTATGACTGACACTCCTTGCTGTATGTCAGGGATGTATGTCTGACACTCCTTGCTGTATGTCAGGGATGTATGTCTGACACTCCTTGCTGTATGTCAGGCATGTATGACTGACACTCCTTGCTGTATGTCATGGATGTATGACTGACACTCCTTGCTGTATGTCAGGGATGTATGTCTGACACTCCTTGCTGTATGTCAGGGATGTATGACTGACACTCCTCGCTGTATGTCAGGGATGTATGACTGACACTCCTTGCTGTATGTCATGGATGTATGACTGACACTCCTTGCTGTATGTCAGTGATGTATGTCTGACACTCCTTGCTGTGTATGTCAGGGATGTATGACTGACACTCCTTGCTGTATATCAGGGATGTATGACTGACACTCCTTGCTGTGTATGTCAGTGATGTATGACTGACACTCCTCTCTGTATGTCAGGGATGTATGACTGACACTCCTTGCTGTGTATGTCAGTGATGTATGACTGACACTCCTTGCTGTATGTCAGGCATGTATGACTGACACTCCTTGCTGTATGTCAGTGATGTATGACTGACACTCCTCTCTGTATGTCAGGGATATATGTCTGACACTTCTTGCTGTATGTCAGTGATGTATGTCTGACACTCCTTGCTGTATGTCAGGGATGTATGACTGACACTCCTTGCTGTATGTCAGTGATGTATGTCTGACACACCTTGCTGTATGTCAGGGATGTATGTCTGACACTCCTTGCTGTACGTCAAGGATGTATGTCTGACACTTCTCTCTGTATGTCAGTGATGTATGACTGACACTCCTTGCTGTATGTCAGGGATGTATGACTGACACTCCTCGCTGTATGTCAGGGATGTATGACTGACACTCCTTGCTGTATGTCAGTGATGTATGTCTGACACTCCTTGCTGTGTATGTCAGGGATGTATGTCTGACACTCCTCTCTGTATGTCAGGGATGTGTCTGACACTCCTCTCTGTATGTCAGTGATGTATGACTGACACTCCTTGCTGTATGTCAGTGATGTATGACTGACACTCCTTTCTGTGTATGTCAGGGATGTATGACTGACACTCCTCTCTGTATGTCAGTGATGTATGACTGACACTCCTTGCTGTGTATGTCAGTGATGTATGTCTGAAACTCCTTGCTGTATGTCAGTGATGTATGACTGACACTCTTCTCTGTAAGTCAGTGATGTATGACTGACACTCCTTGCTGTATGTCAGGGATGTATGACAGACACTCCTCTCTGTATGTCAGGGATGTATGTCTGACTCTCCTTGCTGTGTATGTCAGGGATGTATGACTGACACTCCTTGCTGTGTATGTCAGGGATGTATGTCTGACACTCCTTGCTGTATGTCAGGGATGTATGACTGACACTCCTTGCTGTATGTCAGTGATGTATGACTGACACTCCTTGCTGTGTATGTCAGGGATGTATGACTGACACTCCTCTCTGTATGTCAGGGATGTATGACTGACACTCCTTGCTGTATGTCAGGGATGTATGACTGACACTCCTTGCTGTATGTCAGGGATGTATGACTGACACTCCTCGCTGTATATTAGGGATGTATGACTGACACTCCTTGCTGTATGTCAGTGATGTTTGACTGACACTCCTTGCTGTATGTCATAGATGTATGACTGACACTCCTTGCTGTATGTCAGGGATGTATGACTGACACTCCTCGCTGTATGTCAGGGATGTATGTCTGACACTCCTTGCTGTATGTCAGTGATGTATGTCTGACACTCCTTGCTGTATGTCAGGCATGTATGACTGACACTCCTCTCTGTATGTCAGGCATGTATGACTGACACTCCTTGCTGTATGTTATGGATGTATGACTGACACTCCTTGCTGTATGTCAGGGATGTATGTCTGACACTCCTTGCTGTATGTCAGGGATGTATGACTGACACTCCTCGCTGTATGTCAGGGATGTATGACTGACACTCCTTGCTGTATGTCAGTGATGTATGACTGACACTCCTTGCTGTATGTCAGGGATGTATGTCTGACACTCCTTGCTGTGTATGTCAGTGATGTATGTCTGACACTCCTTGCTGTATGTCAGGGATGTATGTCTGACACTCCTTGCTGTATGTCATGGATGTATGACTGACACTCCTCGCTGTATGTCAGGGATGTATGACTGACACTCCTTGCTGTATGTCATGGATGTATGACTGACACTCCTCGCTGTATGTCAGGGATGTATGACTGACACTCCTTGCTGTATGTCACGGATGTATGACTGACACTCCTCGCTGTATGTCAGGGATGTATGACTGACACTCTGACACTGATGTGTGTGTGTGTGTGTGTGTGTGTGTGTGTGTGTGTGTGTGTGTGTGTGTGTGTGTGTGTGTGTGTGTGTGTGTGTGAATAGAATAGAATAGAATAGATTTTATTATCATAAACCTTTCTCTCTCTCTCTCTCTCTCTCTGTGTGTGTGTGTGTGTGTGTGTGTGTGTGTGTGTGTGTGTGTGAATAGAATAGAATAGATTTTATTATCATAAACCTTTCTTTCTCTGTGTGTGTGTGTGTGTGTGTGTGTGTGTGTGTGTGAGTGTGTGTGTGTGTTGTTGTTGTTGTTTTTTACCCGTTAAGGAGTTCAGTGTTGAGATTTTATTCTCACAACTGTCGAGTTCCTGAAACTGACCAGGATCTGCAGACACGCACTGTTCTTTGTCGAGACATTTAGTTTTGGGTCAGTTTCAGTTTCAGTGAGGTTCCAGAGCGAGCGGAAAGATCCATATATGCTACACCACATCTGCTGAAAACAGTACTTATGCCTGACTTCTCATATATAAAAGAAACACACTCATCAGGCCCTGAGGAAAACAATGTATTGTTTTAATGCCGTCAGGGGGTTCTTGAAATCAATTTCTTGCTTGGTCGACTGTCAATCAAATACTGACAGCGATTGCAGATGGGCCAGTGCTGATTAATTACAAGTGATTCCTATAGATAGTCTAGGCACATATTATGGATGTCAGTGTTAATTAAAAATGATTCCTATAGATACTGTCCAGGCACATGATATATTGAAGATGGGTCAGTGTTATTTACGAGTGATTCTATAGATACTGTTTTGGCACATGGTACATTGCAGATGGCAGAGTTAATTACCAGTGATACCAACGGATACTGTCTAGGCACATGAAATACTGCAGATGGGTCAATGTCGATTATAAGTGATTCCTACAGATTCTGTCCAGCAATATTGGGTGATTCTCTCTCTCCCTCTTCTCAACTGGTGTGATGTCTGCTGTATGGACACCGCCTGTCGGAGCAGGGGAAGGAGGAGGTGGGGTGAAGGTGAGGGGCGGTGGTGGTTGGCGCCAACTGCCGCGTGTCAGCGAGAGAGCAAAAAGTTGATTGGTTCAGCCACCCTGCTCATAGCCAATGAGATCACGGCGTCTCAGCGAAATTGAAGATTGACAGGAAAGGTGAGCGTGCAGGTAATCACTGAAGTTGTCTGAACTGCTGAGGACTTCAGACAGCTGCCACAGCTTGCCAGTTCCATGAAGATGGTGATGTTGATGCTAATGTGTACCAAGGCTGGATATTTTCACAGGCTTTTTTTGGGGGGGCGGGGGGGGGGGGGGGGTTAAGTCCCTTTTTGATTGACATTATTGCTAGTGATCTTATTCGTGGAAGACATGATTTCTATATGTGACATTGCTATTTAATGAACTCTGCATTCAGACATCTTGTCTTTTTCTTGGTTTTGTATTCATGTTCCGCAGTGACCTGTGATTCTCACGCACTACTTATGCAACATACACCGCACATGAAATTCACACACACACACACACACACGCACCAGCATTCCAACCAGGCATACAACACATTAACAAACACACTTCGGAAAGTAAAGTGAAAAAAAGATCATTTATTGCTTTTCTTCCTCAAGGCTTCATTTCAAGAAAGGCTGATAACAGCAAAAAGCGACACGTGTTTTATAATAAAAATGAAAATTGAGTTTGCTTCGTTGTTCAGTCATAACAGTGGCCCTCAAAACTGACATCAGTATACAATCATCTTCAGAGCAATTAATGAAAAACACTGAAACATTGGTACTTGCTGTAGGCACACTTGGTGTGGGGGAGGGGGATGGGGGGAGAGACAGACAGACAGAGAGAAAGACAGATAAAGACAGACAAGACATGACCTGAATACCCCCCCTCCCCCATGCTAGCCAGCAGTCATCACCTCCCCCTCCTCATTGCTCCCCCCCCTCCTCAATGATCTTCCTCATCCTCAATGCTCCCCCCCTCCTCAATGATCTTCCTCATCCTCAATGCTCCCCCCCCATCCTCAACGATCTTCCTCATCCTCAATGCTCCCCCCCCCCTCCTCAATGATCTTCCTCATCCTCAATGCTCCCCCCCCTCCTCAATGATCTTCCTCGTCCTTAATACTCCTCCCCCTCCTCATCCTCCGCCTCCACAGCATCCACGCCCACCTCCTCGTAGTCCTTCTCCAGGGCAGCCAGATCCTCACGGGCCTCGGAGAACTCGCCCTCCTCCATGCCCTCACCCACGTACCAGTGCACGAAGGCACGCTTGGCATACATCAGATCAAACTTGTGGTCCAGACGGGCCCAGGCCTCAGCGATGGCCGTGGTGTTGCTCAGCATGCACACGGCACGCTGCACCTTGGCCAGGTCCCCGCCAGGAACCACTGTGGGGGGCTGGTAGTTGATGCCCACCTGTCAACACACACCAACACTTACACTACACGCCTTTTGATTCAAACTGAAAATCCTCACAAGTGGGAATATGTTCTTCAGTTTTTTTAATGAATGGCAGCAGGGGATTCAACGATAAAATCCAGACAGGGCTAGCTGCTATTTTCCTGGAAACAGGCATGATTGTATGGAGCTGGGTGAGAACTTACCATGACCTGAAAACTTCATTTAATCTTTTTGCCTACCACACAACTTTGTGCTGTGTGGGAACTCCACAACATACACCCTCTCACCACAGAGAAATGTCACTAAAAGTATGTGTGGACTTTGTGAACGCACCCAGTTCAGTACGTGTGGACTTTGTGAACACACCCAGTTCAGTACGTGTGGACTTTGTGAACACACCCAGTTCAGTACGTGTGGACTTTGTGAACGCACCCAGTTCAGTACGTGTGGACTTTGTGAACGCATCCAGTTCAGTACGTGTGGACTTTGTGAACACATCCAGTTCAGTACGTGTGGACTTTGTGAACACATCCAGTTCAGTACGTGTGGACTTTGTGAACACATCCAGTTCAGTACGTGTGGACTGTGTGAACACACCCAGTTCAGTACGTGTGGACTGTGTGAACACACCCAGTTCAGTACGTGTGGACTGTGTGAACACATCCAGTTCAGTACGTGTGGACTGTGTGAACACACCCAGTTCAGTACGTGTGGACTGTGTGAACACACCTAGTTCAGTACATGTGGACTGTGTGAACACATCCAGTTCAGTATGTGGACTGTGTGAACACATCCAGTTCAGTGCGTGTGGACTGTGTGAACACATCCAGTTCAGTACGTGGGGACTGTGTGAACACATCCAGTTCAATATGTATGGACTTTGTGAACACATCCAGTTCAGTATGTGTGGACTTTGTGAACACATCCAGTTCAGTGTGTGTGTGTGTGTGTGTGTGTGTGTGTGTGTGTGTGTGTGTGTGTGTGGACTATGTGAACACAGCCAGTTCAGTACGCATGGACTATGTGAACACACCCAGTTCAGTATTTGTGGACTTCGTGAACACATCCAATTCAGTACATGTGGACTTCATGAACACACCCAGTTCAGTACGTGTGGACTTTGTGAACACATCCAATTCAGTACGTGTGGACTGTGTGAACACACCCAGTTCAGTACGTGTGGACTGTGTGAACACATCCAGTTCAGTACGTGTGGACTTCATGAACACACCCAGTTCAGTACGTGTGGACTTTGTGAACACATCCAGTTCAGTACATGTGGACTTCATGAACACACCCAGTTCAGTACGTGTGGACTTCATGAACACACCCAGTTCAGTACATGTGGACTTCATGAACACACCCAGTTCAGTACATGTGGACTTCATGAACACACCCAGTTCAGTACGTATGGACTTCATGAACACACCCAGTTCAGTACGTGTGGACTTCATGAACACACCCAGCTCAGTACGTGTGGACTTCATGAACACACCCAGTTCAGTACATGTGGACTTCATGAACACACCCAGTTCAGTACATGTGGACTTCATGAACACACCCAGTTCAGTACGTGTGGACTTCATGAACACACCCAGTTCAGTACATGTGGACTTCATGAACACACCCAGTTCAGATCCGGAAAGAATGCAACATGAATCCAAGGGTGGTCCATCTTTTGTGGGAAACGTTGGTTATTTGTGTGAACACATTGGTTAGTTGTGTGAACACATTGGTTAGTTGTTTGGACACATTGGTTAGTTGTGTGAACACATTGGTTAGTTGTTTGGACACATTGGTTAGTTGTGTGAACACATTGGTTATTTGTTTGGACACATTGGTTATTTGTGTGAACACATTGGTTATTTGTTTGGACACATTGGTTAGTTGTGTGAACACATTGGTTATTTGTTTGGACACATTGGTTAGTTGTGTGAACACATTGGTTAGTTGTTTGGACACATTGGTTAGTTGTGTGAACACATTGGTTATTTGTTTGGACACATTGGTTATTTGCTTGGACACATTGGTTAGTTGTGTGAACACATTGGTTATTTGTTTGGACACATTGGTTATTTGTTTGGACACATTGGTTAGTTGTGTGAACACATTGGTTATTTGTTTGGACACATTGGTTATTTGTTTGGACACATTGGTTAGTTGTGTGAACACATTGGTTATTTGTTTGGATACATTGGTTAGTTGTGTGAACACATTGGTTAGTTGTGTGAACACATTGGTTAGTTGTGTGAACACATTGGTTAGTTGTGTGAACACATTGGTTAGTTGTGTGAACACATTGGTTATTTGTTTGGACACATTGGTTAGTTGTGTGAACACGTTGGTTAGTTGTGTGAACACATTGGTTAGTTGTGTGAACACGTTGGTTAGTTGAAGGGAATTGAGGTATAAAGGAGAAGTGAACACTGGATATTTGTGTGAACACATTGGATATTTGTGTGAACACACTGGTTATTTGTGGGGAATGGAGTTATCAGGGAGAAGTGAACACACTGGTTATTTGTTTGGACACATTGGTTAGTTGTGTGAACACATTGGTTATTTGTGGAGAATGTGTACTGTCCAGTGGTTTGAGTAGGGAGTTATGATTATTTGCCTGGGATGAACACAGTAGTTTGAAAAAGGAGTTATATTTATATGCCTGTACTAAACACACTGATTTGAGTAGGGAGTTATAATTATATGCCTGTACTCAGAAACGTAAGTACAGAATTTTAACGCCCTCAGAAGTTTGTAAACACTGCAACAATTTAATTCCAGTTGTACAGATTAAGAGCAGTATATTGTGACAGTTTAATTCCAGTTGTACCGATTAAAAGCAGTGATGTTATATAAGTATGCACATCACTCCTTCCGACCTACAGCAACTCTCAATCGTTGATAATGAACAGCCAATTAAAATATCAAATAAGCAACGTCATTGTGGTGAATACATTTGTGACAGGAAGCACTTTCACTCCTGAACTTCTGAATCTGAACTGTGACGTTGAGCCAACAGTCTGTTGGTTTCACAATTTGTGTGACAACCTAACTAACCTCTGTCACCAGTAGCGGTGCTTCAAATAATTACACCATCACCAAAATCCCAGTTTGCGCATCACATACCACAAAATTAGAACAACAGCTCTGGAACATATTTTTTACAACATAATTAATAGTTAGCCATATCCTCACTGTTTAGAGAATATAATCAGGACAAGAGCCTCAAAAGGCAGGGAGTTGTTTTGTAGTATGGTTACAGAATGTCAGCTGACTCACTTTAAAACCTGTGGGACACCAGTCAACAAACTGGATGGTGCGTTTGGTCTTGATGCTAGCGATGGCGGCGTTGACGTCCTTGGGCACCACATCCCCCCGGTACAGCATGCAGCAGGCCATGTACTTGCCGTGACGGGGGTCACACTTCACCAGCTGGTTGGCCGGGTCAAAGCAGGCGTTGGTAATCTCTGCCACCGACAGCTGCTCATGGTACGCTTTTTCCGCTGTGGACATTGGCAATCACGATTTTTTTTCCATTAAAATCAATCAAATAATAAGATAAGAAAAAAAAGAGTTTGTAATTTTGTCTTCAATTAATACATTCATTCAATTTAATGCATTCAACTTTCATTGTCTTTGTCAGATTAAACATCCAAAAAATCACCAGTTCATGTCATGTGCACTGACATCGCTTTTTCCAGCCCAGTTGTACAGAAATCTGTCTCACCAGAGATGACGGGGGCGTAGGTGGCCAGGGGGAAGTGGATGCGGGGGTAGGGCACCAGGTTGGTCTGGAACTCCGTCAGATCCACGTTCAGGGCACCGTCAAAGCGCAGGGAGGCGGTGATGGAGGAGACGATCTGGCCGATCAGACGGTTGAGGTTGGTGTAGGTGGGGCGCTCAATGTCCAGGTTGCGGCGGCAGATGTCGTAGATGGCCTCGTTGTCCACCATGAAGGCGCAGTCCGAGTGCTCCAGGGTGGTGTGGGTGGTCAGGATGGAGTTGTAGGGCTCCACCACTGCCGTGGACACCTGCCACCATGGTATGGCTCATTAGTCCAGGCATGTCAAAGAATTTTATCCAGTAGGAAATGTGTTCAGTGCTCACGTCATATTCCTTGACCTCACCAGATGCCCCCCCCCCCCATTTTTTAAACCCGATTTAGACAGGTGCACAATGGATTCTGCTTCTTGGAATTACCAAAGCTGCCTTGTATAAATTCAACTGACCTGGAAATGTCTAGATTTTGACTGTTCTTATTGTGTTTAGTTCATACAGGAACAGACCAATACCTGTCAAAGTTGCCATGGCTAGACTGTCTGACCAATTTCAAGTCAGAAGCATGGTTTCCAAACTGACCTGGGGCGCAGGGTAGATGGAGAACTCCAGCTTGGACTTCTTGCCGTAGTCCACAGACAGACGCTCCATGAGGAGGGAGGTGAAGCCAGACCCGGTGCCACCACCAAAGGAGTGGAAGATGAGGAATCCCTGCAGCCCGGTGCACTGGTCAGCCAGCTTCCGGATCCTGTCCAGCACCAGGTCCACGATCTCCTTGCCGATGGTGTAGTGACCACGGGCGTAGTTGTTGGCGGCGTCCTCCTTGCCTGTGATCAGCTGTTCGGGGTGGAAGAGCTGTCGGTACTGACCCGTCCTGACCTCATCTGTGGGCCACAGTGACAGTGATCATGATTATGGTGACTGATTGTCTGTAGGCCACAGTGACAGTGATCATGATTATGGTGACTGATTGTCTGTAGGCCACAGTAACAGTGATCATGATTATGGTGACTGATGGTCTGTAGGCCACAGTGACAGTGATCATGATTATGGTGACTGATGGTCTGTAGGCCACAGTGACAGTGATCATGATTATGGTGACTGATGGTCTGTAGGCCACAGTGACAGTGATCATGATTATGGTGACTGATTGTCTGTAGGCCACAGTGACAGTGACAGTGATCATGATTATGGTGACTGATGGTCTGTAGGCCACAGTGACAGTGATCATGATTATGGTGACTGATGGTCTGTAGGCCACAGTGACAGTGACAGTGATCATGATTATGGTGACTGATGGTCTGTAGGCCACAGTGACAGTGATCATGATTATGATTATGGTGACTGATGGTCTGTAGGCCACAGTAACAGTGACAGTGATCATGATTATGGTGACTGATGGTCTGTAGGCCACAGTGACAGTGATCATGATCATGATTATGGTGACTGATGGTCTGAGGGCCACAGTAACAGTGACAGTGATCATGATTATGGTGACTGATGGTCTGAGGGCCACAGTGACAGTGATCATGATTATGGTGACTGATGGTCTGTAGGCCACAGTGACAGTGACAGTGATCATGATTATGGTGACTGATGGTCTGTAGGCCACAGTGACAGTGACAGTGATCATGATTATGGTGACTGATGGTCTGTAGGCCACAGTGACAGTGACAGTGATCATGATTATGGTGACTGATGGTCTGTAGGCCACAGTGACAGTGACAGTGATCATGATTATGGTGACTGATGGTCTGTAGGCCACAGTGACAGTGACAGTGATCATGATTATGGTGACTGATGGTCTGTAGGCCACAGTGACAGTGATCATGATTATGGTGACTGATTGTCTGTAGGCCACAGTGACAGTGACAGTGATCATGATTATGGTGACTGATGGTCTGTAGGCCACAGTGACAGTGACAGTGAACATGATTATGGTGACTGATTGTCTGTGGTCATGACTACAGTGTCTGAATGCTGTCTGCCTGGTCATGACTACAGTGTCTGAATGCTGTCTGTCTGGTCATGACTGCAGTGTCTGAATGCTGTCTGTTTGGTCATGGCTACAGTGTCTAAATGCTGTCTGATCATGACTACAGTGTCTGAATGCTGTCTGTCTGGTCATGACTACATTGTCTGAATGCTGTCTGTCTGGTCATGACTACAGTGTCTGAATGCTGTCTGTCTGGTCATGACTGCAGTGTCTGAATGCTGTCTGGACATGACTACAGTGTCTGAATGCTGTCTGGACATGACTACAGTGTCTGAATGCTGTCTGGTCATGACTACAGTGTCTGAATGCTGTCTGTCTGGTCATGACTACAGTGTCTGAATGCTGTCTGTTTGGTCATGGCTACAGTGTCTAAATGCTGTCTGGTCATGACTACAGTGTCTGAATGCTGTCTGTCTGGTCAAGACTACAGTGTCTGAATGCTGTCTGTCTGGTCATGACTACAGTGTCTTAATGCTGTCTGTCTGGTCATGACAACTGTGTCTGAATGCTGTCTGGTCATGACTACAGTGTCTGAATGCTGTCTGTCTGGTCATGACTACAGTGTCTGAATGCTGTCTGTCTGGTCATGACTACAGTGTCTGAATGCTGTCTGGTCATGACTACAGTGTCTGAATGCTGTCTGTCTGATCATGACTACAGTGTCTGAATGCTGTCTGGTCATGACTACAGTGTCTGAATGCTGTCTGTCTGATCATGACTACAGTGTCTGAATGCTGTCTGTCTTGTCATGACTACAGTGTCTGAATGCTGTCTGGTCATGACTACAGTGTCTGAATGCTGTCTGTCTGGTCATGACTACAGTGTCTGAATGCTGTCTGCCTGGTCATGACTACAGTGTCTGAATGCTGTCTGGTCATGACTACAGTGTCTGAATGCTGTCTGTCTGGTCATGACTACAGTGTCTGAATGCTGTCTGGTCATGACTACAGTGTCTGAATGCTGTCTGTCTGGTCATGACTACAGTGTCTTAATGCTGTCTGTCTGGTCATGACTACAGTGTCTGAATGCTGTCTGTCTGGTCATGACTACAGTGTCTGAATGCTGTCTGGTCATGGCTACAGTGTCTGAATGCTGTCTGGTCCTGACTACAGTGTCTGAATGCTGTCTGTCTGGTCATGACTACAGTGTCTGCATGCTGTCTGTCTGGTCATGACTACAGTGTCTGAATGCTGTCTGTCAGGTCATGACTACATTGTCTGAATGCTGTCTGTCTGGTCATGACTACAGTGTCTGAATGCTGTCTGTCTGGTCATGACTACAGTGTCTTAATGCTGTCTGTCAGGTCATGACTACAGTGTCTTAATGCTGTCTGGTCATGACTAGTGTCTGAATGCTATCTGTCAGGTTATGACTACAGTGTCTGAATGCTGTCTGGTCATGACTACAGTGTCTGAATGCTGTCTGTCTGGTCATGACTACAGTGTCTGAATGCTGTCTGTCTGGTCATGACTACAGTGTCTGAATGCTGTCTGGTCATGACTACAGTGTCTGAATGCTGTCTGTCAGGTCATGACTACAGTGTCTGAATGCTGTCTGTCTGGTCATGACTACAGTTTCTGAATGCTGTCTGTCTGGTCATGACTACAGTGACTGATGGTCTGTAGGCCACAGTGACAGTGATCATGATTATGGTGACTGATGGTCTGTAGGCCACAGTGACAGTGACAGTGATCATGATTATGGTGACTGATGGTCTGTAGGCCACAGTGACAGTGACAGTGATCATGATTATGGTGACTGATGGTCTGTAGGCCACAGTGACAGTGACAGTGATCATGATTATGGTGACTGATGGTCTGTAGGCCACAGTGACAGTGACAGTGATCATGATTATGGTGACTGATGGTCTGTAGGCCACAGTGACAGTGACAGTGATCATGATTATGGTGACTGATGGTCTGTAGGCCACAGTGACAGTGACAGTGATCATGATTATGGTGACTGATGGTCTGTAGGCCACAGTGACAGTGACAGTGATCATGATTATGGTGACTGATTGTCTGTAGGCCACAGTGACAGTGACAGTGATCATGATTATGGTGACTGATGGTCTGTAGGCCACAGTGACAGTGATCATGATTATGGTGACTGATGGTCTGTGGGCCACAGTGACAGTGATCATGATTATGGTGACTGATGGTCTGTGGTCATGACTACAGTGTCTGAATGCTGTCTGTCTGGTCATGACTACAGTGTCTGAATGCTGTCTGTCTGGTCATGACTACAGTGTCTGAATGCTGTCTGTTTGGTCATGGCTACAGTGTCTAAATGCTGTCTGATCATGACTACAGTGTCTGAATGCTGTCTGTCTGGTCATGACTACATTGTCTGAATGCTGTCTGTCTGGTCATGACTACAGTGTCTGAATGCTGTCTGTCTGGTCATGACTGCAGTGTCTGAATGCTGTCTGGACATGACTACAGTGTCTGAATGCTGTCTGGACATGACTACAGTGTCTGAATGCTGTCTGGTCATGACTACAGTGTCTGAATGCTGTCTGTCTGGTCATGACTACAGTGTCTGAATGCTGTCTGTTTGGTCATGGCTACAGTGTCTAAATGCTGTCTGGTCATGACTACAGTGTCTGAATGCTGTCTGTCTGGTCAAGACTACAGTGTCTGAATGCTGTCTGTCTGGTCATGACTACAGTGTCTTAATGCTGTCTGTCTGGTCATGACAACTGTGTCTGAATGCTGTCTGGTCATGACTACAGTGTCTGAATGCTGTCTGTCTGGTCATGACTACAGTGTCTGAATGCTGTCTGTCTGGTCATGACTACAGTGTCTGAATGCTGTCTGGTCATGACTACAGTGTCTGAATGCTGTCTGTCTGATCATGACTACAGTGTCTGAATGCTGTCTGGTCATGACTACAGTGTCTGAATGCTGTCTGTCTGATCATGACTACAGTGTCTGAATGCTGTCTGTCTTGTCATGACTACAGTGTCTGAATGCTGTCTGGTCATGACTACAGTGTCTGAATGCTGTCTGTCTGGTCATGACTACAGTGTCTGAATGCTGTCTGCCTGGTCATGACTACAGTGTCTGAATGCTGTCTGGTCATGACTACAGTGTCTGAATGCTGTCTGTCTGGTCATGACTACAGTGTCTGAATGCTGTCTGGTCATGACTACAGTGTCTGAATGCTGTCTGTCTGGTCATGACTACAGTGTCTTAATGCTGTCTGTCTGGTCATGACTACAGTGTCTGAATGCTGTCTGTCTGGTCATGACTACAGTGTCTGAATGCTGTCTGGTCATGGCTACAGTGTCTGAATGCTGTCTGGTCCTGACTACAGTGTCTGAATGCTGTCTGTCTGGTCATGACTACAGTGTCTGCATGCTGTCTGTCTGGTCATGACTACAGTGTCTGAATGCTGTCTGTCAGGTCATGACTACATTGTCTGAATGCTGTCTGTCTGGTCATGACTACAGTGTCTGAATGCTGTCTGTCTGGTCATGACTACAGTGTCTTAATGCTGTCTGTCAGGTCATGACTACAGTGTCTTAATGCTGTCTGGTCATGACTAGTGTCTGAATGCTATCTGTCAGGTTATGACTACAGTGTCTGAATGCTGTCTGGTCATGACTACAGTGTCTGAATGCTGTCTGTCTGGTCATGACTACAGTGTCTGAATGCTGTCTGTCTGGTCATGACTACAGTGTCTGAATGCTGTCTGGTCATGACTACAGTGTCTGAATGCTGTCTGTCTGGTCATGACTACAGTGTCTGAATGCTGTCTGTCTGGTCATGACTACAGTGTCTGAATGCTGTCTGTCTGGTCATGACTACAGTGTCTGAATGCTGTCTGTCTGGTCATGACTACAGTGTCTGAATGCTGTCTGTCTGGTCATGACTACAGTGTCTGAATGCTGTCTGGTCATGACTACAGTGTCTGAATGCTGTCTGTCTGGTCATGACTACAGTGTCTTAATGCTGTCTGTCAGGTCATGACTACAGTGTCTGAATGCTGTCTGGTCATGACTACAGTGTCTGAATGCTATCTGTCAGGTTATGACTACAGTGTCTGAATGCTGTCTGGTCATGACTACAGTGTCTGAATGCTGTCTGTCTGGTCATGACTATAGTGCCTGAATGCTGTCTGGTCATGACTACAGTGTCTGAATGCTGTCTGTCTGGTCATGACTACAGTGTCTGAATGCTGTCTGTCTTGTCATGACTACAGTATCTGAATGCTGTCTGTGTGGTCATGACTACAGTGTCTGAATGCTGTCTGTCTGGTCATGACTACAGTGTCTGAATGCTGTCTGTCTGGTCATGACTACAGTGTCTGAATGCTGTCTGTCTGGTCATGACTATAGTGCCTGAATGCTGTCTGGTAATGACTACAGTGTCTGAATGCTGTCTGTCTGGTCATGACTACAGTGTCTGAATGCTGTCTGTCTTGTCATGACTACAGTATCTGAATGCTGTCTGTGTGGTCATGACTACAGTGTCTGAATGCTGTCTGGTCATGACTACAGTGTCTGAATGCTGTCTGTCTGGTCATGACTACAGTGTCTGAATGCTGTCTGTCTGGTCATGACTACAGTGTCTGAATGCTGTCTGTCAGGTCATGACTACAGTGTCTGAATGCTGTCTGTTTGGTCATGGCTACAGTGTCTGAATGCTGTCTGGTCATAAATACAGTGTCTGAATGCTGTCTGTCTGGTCATGGCTAAAGTGTCTGAATGCTGTCTGGTCATGACTACAGTGTCTGAATGCTGTCTGGTCATAAATACAGTGTCTGAATGCTGTCTGTCTGGTCATGACTACAGTGTCTGAATGCTGTCTGTCTGGTCATGACTACAGTGTCTGAATGCTGTCTGTCTGGTCATGACTACAGTGTCTGAATGCTGTCTGGTCATGACTACAGTGTCTGAATGCTGTCTGGTCATGACTACAGTGTCTGAATGCTGTCTGGTCATAAATACAGTGTCTGAATGCTGTCTGTCTGGTCATGACTACAGTGTCTGAATGCTGTCTGTCTGGTCATGACTACAGTGTCTGAATGCTGTCTGTCTGGTCATGACTATAGTGTCTGAATGCTGTCTGCCTGGTCATGACTACAGTGTCTGAATGCTGTCTGGTCATGACTACAGTGTCTGAATGCTGTCTGTCTGGTCATGACTACAGTGTCTGAATGCTGTCTGGTCATGACTACAGTGTCTGAATGCTGTCTGGTCATGACTACAGTGTCTGAATGCTGTCTGTCTGGTCATGACTACAGTGTCTGAATGCTGTCTGATCATGACTACAGTGTCTGAATGCTGTCTGTCTGATCATGACTACAGTGTCTGAATGCTGTCTGTCTGGTCATGACTACAGTGTCTGAATGCTGTCTGTCAGGTCATGACTACAGTGTCTGAATGCTGTCTGGTCATGACTACAGTGTCTGAATGCTGTCTGTCTGATCATGACTACAGTGTCTGAATACTGTCTGTCTGATCATGACTACAGTGTCTGAATGCTGTCTGGTCATGACTACAGTGTCTGAATGCTGTCTGTCTGGTCATGACTACAGTGTCTGAATGCTGTCTGTCTGATCATGACTACAGTGTCTGAATGCTGTCTGGTCATGACTACAGTGTCTGAATGCTGTCTGTCTGGTCATGACTACAGTGTCTGAATGCTGTCTGTCTGGTCATGACTACAGTGTCTGAATGCTGTCTGTCTGGTCATGACTACAGTGTCTGAATGCTGCCTCAGTTCTCTTCACAGACCACGCCATGCCCTGGATACTATGCCTACCTCTGCCTGCCTCACCCTTCACAGACCACGCCATGCCCTGGATACTATGCCTACCTCTGCCTGCCTCACCCTTCACAGACCATGCCATGCCCTGGATACTATGCCTACCTCTGCCTGCCTCACCCTTCACAGACCACGCCATGCCCTGGATACTATGCCTACCTCGCCAAACACTTTGACTGCGAATGGAGGACTTGTGTTTTGGCGATGGTGCTGGTTGAGGCTGGGGTAACAGGGACAAAAGGAAAAGTGACTGTAGCCACATACATGTTTCCACTGTGCTTTGATCTTTTTTTCTTTTTAAATCTAATTTGCTTCTTCTCTTTAGCACCTTGTTAGGGTGAGGGCTGGATGTAAAGAAGCATCCTTTGCCCATCTGTCACCTGGAACACACAGAAACGGACTTGACACGTGACCCACTGACCGACAACCGTTGGTTCCAGGTCCACAAAGATGGCGCGAGGCACGTGCTTGCCGGAGCCGGTTTCGTTGAAGAAGGTGTTGAAGGAGTCGTCCCCCCCTCCCATGGTCTTGTCGGAGGGCATCTTGCCATCAGGGTGAATGCCGTGCTCCAGACAGTACAGCTCCCAGCATGCATTGCCCATCTGCACGCCGGCCTGACCCACGTGGACGGAGATACACTCACGCTGGAACAGAGAGCAGAGCCCATCAGTTTGTGTTGGTCGGTGAAGTGACGCTTTGTGGGGCTATGGCTCATGGATGGCCAGGTGTGTGTGTGTGTGTGTGTGTGTGTGTGTGTGTGTGTGTGTGTGTGTGTGTGTGATTCCGTAAGCATTGAATGAATGTTTTTGGCAGTGTGTACACAGGACATCCATCATGTGTTCCTCTCCAACGCTCACCCTACCACGTCCCCTCCACACACTTTCAGGAAGACTGGAAATTAAAATAAAATAATCACAAATACATCAAGTCAGCACTGATCAGCATTCCCGTGTTCAGTGTGCAGCAGAGAAACAGCCACTGGTCAGCATTCCCGTGTTCAGTGTGCAGCAGAGAAACAGCCACTGGTCAGCATTCCCAGGTTCAGTGTGCAGCAGAGAAACAGCCACTGGTCAGCATTCCCAGGTTCAGTGTGCAGCAGAGAAACAGCCACTGGTCCAGAGTGAAAGAGACCTTCCCAGACAGGTGAATCCACGTTGTCAGTTTATGGTGATGGTCAGTAGACAGATGGGTTTCTGAGCAGTTTGTCCATCGCTCGTGTGTGTCACGGGCAACGCCTTTCATCACCTGGAGGGGCTCCAGAGCTCTGCAGGTCAAGCCATCTTTCACGCACTCATTTATTAATGAATTTATTCCATTTTTTGCGTGACGTTTGTAATTTGGATTGTGTCCTTGTGGATTGGTACAACTTTGAGTATGAGGTTTGTCTGGGAAGAGACAGACAGACAGACATAGCACAGAGAGACAGACAGATACATAGCACAAAGAGACAGATAGACACAGCACAAAGAGACAGACAGACACAGCACAAAGAGACAGACAGACACAGCACAAAGAGACAGACAGACAGACACACAGCACAAAGAGACAGACAGACAGACACAGCACAAAGAGACAGACAGACACACAGCACAAAGAGACAGACAGACACACATAGCACAATGAGATTGAGACACAAACACGTACACAGACAGGCGGACACACATATATACATACATAGTGACAGTCATTCCTTGCCTAAACACACACACACACACACACACACACACACACACACGCACGCACACACACACACACACACACACACACACACACACGCACACACACTATACCGCCAAAAAACAAACAAACCAACAACCAAAAAACCCAACAAAACAACCAAACAAAAAAACACTCATACACACGCCAACACAGACACGAACACACACACACACACACACTTCCTCCCAGCGATTTCTATCCCCCCCACACCCCCCTCACACACACCCGAAAAAGAAAAAAAACCCACACACTCATAACACGTCAAGAACACAACATACACACACACAACACACACACACTACACGAAGACAAAACAGTGAGATGTATTAGCTGACACATTCCTAACATTCCAGTCCACCACAGGAGGGGGAAGGTCAAAGTTTACAGATGATGCGAGAGACGGGTCAGATCGAGGAGGTGGTGGCCAAACGATGACGTCAGATAGGTTTTTGTCCCAAGGGGGAAGACACAGATCGATTGGCTGACACGTCAGAGCTCCCACCTTTCTCTTCCATCTTCCCCTTCTCTGTCACCGGTTTGGTTGATCAAGATTCGATCATATGTTGTATTAGCGAAGATCTGTTGATCTGCTGAATCAGATGCGCTGTTCCGGTGTTTAGCACACTTCAACGTCAATAAGATGTGTATTAGCATGTCGTGTGACATTACTGACTCTCCCCCTCCCCCCACCCCCCAAACCCCGATTCATGCATGTAATGCGGATAAATCTTAGCTTCCTGTGTCTATCCCGATTTGATTAAACTGAACGACATGTTTCGCTCCCAGATCTAAACAACCTAAACCAATGCAGCCTTGAAGTGATGTGCGCATCATCAACTCACGAAATTTGAAGGCAAGGTATTATTCAGGTATTATTCAGTCTACAGGAGTCTCTATTTTTGTTGCGTAAAGTGACGAATAAGTGCAGCGGTTATGGCGTTTGCTGAATGAACAAACAAGGGAGTGAATCGTGTTTCGCTGG